>NW_022196906.1:1999912-2021574 GCF_008632895.1 Mastomys coucha | reverse complement strand
TAGCCTTGCTAGACTCTTACTCTAGGCTTAGCCTTGCTAGACTCTTACTCTGGGGTTAGGATTGCTAGGCTGTTAGTCTAGGTTCATGTTGCTAAGAAAGAGAGGTAATGGGCAATTTTGTCTTTAGTTTATGAAGTTTGTGAAACTATTTCTTTTTTCTTTTGCTTACTTCACCTTGGAAAGTAATGTGACATTTACATCAATTTTAATTCTGAAGAAAATATATTTTGAGGGATAATGCTTAAATGCTAATTTAATTCAGGTGATTTAAAGATGTGCTAATAACTTGTGCACATTCTGAGAAATCTGTCACTAGGTAGTATAGTTTTGGGGGAAAGTATAGTGTGCTTGCACATCCTCAGTGGAGTACATCTGGACTGTATGCCACCCATTCCTGTTTAAAATGTCACTATGATTGTTTCTGAGTAAGCATTTAAAACTAAGCAGCTTCAGGTACAAGCTCTTAGCTTAGTGCTCATCTGTGCTGGATAAGGGTCATAGGTCAGGAATTTGCTCTGTTCCTCCGCTCTCCTTGCACTGCAGATGTTTATAGTTTAGAGTTCTAGACTGGCAAATGGTCTGGACACTTGGAGGCTGTCCTTTGTAGAAATATTTCTACACTTGCATTTATGTACATTGAATCTGAGAAGAGATTCTGAAACAGCTTATTTCCTCACTGTGTTGATCTTAATCAGTAGAACCTCTCTTTCAGTGACAGCTCTGAGGTAGTTCCTTTTTCCTTAATCCAGTTTTTCTTCTTTAGGAATGGGTTGTGATTGGACAGGTTGACATGGAAGCTCTGGTCGAAAAGAACCTTTCTACTGTGCATGATTGGGAGAAAAATTTTAAAGCATTGAAAATAAAAGGGAAAGAAGTTGAACGGCTTCCCAGGTATGAGGAGTTGGTGTGCTTGGGTAACACAGTAGTTTGATATGGCTGGTAAAAGTACCTCTTTAAGGCAGGCAGATCTCTGTGAGTTTGAGGCCAGCCTGGTTTATATAGTGAGTTCCAGGATAGCCAGAGATACATAATGAGTCTCTGTCTCAAAAAAAAAAAAAAACCAAAAAAACAAAAAAAACAAAAAAAACCCCAAAACAATAAATAAAACAAACAAAAAAGTGCCCCATTATCCCATAGATCTCAACTGACACATTCCAACTACTGTCTGGGTCAGACAATGCAAGGGATGAGAGAGGTTTGTGGTCCAGGGACTGTCTGCTGAGACAAGGTTATGTAGAACAGACTGGATGAGAGGCCTCATTCAGCTAACGATGGGGAGCTAATATTTACTACAATCAAACTGTATTTATAGCTGCTGCTCATTGCCTTCTAGAGAACATAAAGCTCATGGTATTTATCTCTATTCTTTGGCTATGCTGCTTCCTTTCAGAATGGCCTGAGACAGATGTAGCATTTAGGCACTGTTGTAAATGTGGACATAAGCCTCTGAGAGAAAGTTCATAACCCAGCTTTGAGAATATATGCCCCTGCTACCTTAAGTTTCAACGGCTTGGAGCTGTTTTGACAATGACTTCCATGAGAATGAATATGCACTTTATAGAAGACAGCATTCTTTTTATTAAGTTAGTCTTCCTTTTCGTAAGATGTGCTGAGCATTTATAACACAAAGAACTTACATAAATACAGGAAAGAAGAAGAGATAGCTGATGTCAAGGTGCTTCTAGAGTGCAGCAAGTGTGTTTGAGGAGGAAGCTGAGCCTGCTGAGGGCTCAGTCAGTGAGTTCTTTAGTCATCTGGCGCAGCAGCTGCTCAACTGTGGGCATAAATTTAAATTATGAACTGCAGTTTCTTCCACTTTAAAGATACTTCCAAAGAAAGTAATACTTTTAATGATTATATGAAAGAATTTGTCTATATATTACTGGTACAGGCTATGTTTTTGAAAGTTGTTAATAGTTTTTAATTATTGTTAATCCTGAATGGATTATATTCTGCACAAGACACTGAACTAAATGTAGGGATTCAGAAGGTATTGACCCTTGTCCTGATTTGGGACAAAGTCAGGGAAAATTTTTGTTAGAATATAGCAAGCCTGAGATTTTAAGATGTAGAAATAGCTATCTATGTCTGTCTACCTGCCTACTTACCTATTTATTTTTATTGTATAGAGGACTAAACCAAGTACCTTATACATGCTAGGGGTTGCTCTACCCCTGAGCTACTCCCCAATCATTTTTATTTTTTATTTTAAGACTTGTTCTTATTAAATTCTACAGTCTGTCTTGGAATTAGCTGCCTCCATGCCTTGTGCTCCTGAGTTCCTGGGACTCTAAGCATGTGTTACCAGCACCATGAGTGCCTGGGACTCTAAGCATGTGTTACCAGCGCCATGAGTTAATGTACTTGGTTTGTTTCTAAGATATTGCAGGTAATACTTTGATAATGCATTGGCATCTGGCTTAAACATTTCCTTACTTAGGACTGGGTGTGGTGGCATAGGTCTGTAACCCCAGCAGTTGGGAGGGAGAGGCAAAGGATGATCAAGAATTCAGTGCTATTCTTGGCTGTAGAGAGAATTTGAAGCTAGCCTGGCTATATGAAACTAAAAAGAAAATTTCTTAAACTTTTATTTTTATTTTTAAAATTATTTCATGTTTTGAGATTATAAGATAATTACATAATTTCTGCCACTTTCTTTTCTCCTAACCTTCCCATATGCCCCTCGTTGCTGTCTTAGAAATTCATAACCTCTTTTTTCTTTAGTTGTTGGTGGTGGTCTTTTGTGTATTCCTAAGTATGTAAGTATAACCTTCTAATGTTACTTGTGTGTGTGTTTTCAGGGCTGAGCAATTGCAATAGATAACAGTGGCGTGCTCTTCCCTGTGCAAGACTATTTCTCCCACTCTCAGTGTTCCTTAGTTGTCTGTAGTTTTTTTGTGTAGGGTTGAGGTCTCATGTGCTTTCTCTGTCCACTTCATCATGTCTATTGCTGTTGTCCTTGTTCAGCTCATGTTAGGCAGCTGTATTAGTCAGGGTTCTCTAGAGTCACAGAACTTATGGGTAGTCTCTATATAGTAAGGGAACTTGTTGATTTACAGTCTGTAGTTTCCCCAACAATGGTCAGCAGCAGCTATGAATGGAAGCCCAAGGATCTAACAGTTGCTCAGTCCCACAAGGCAAGCAGACAAAGAGAGAATCTTCCTTTTTCCAATGTCCTTAGGTGTGGCCCAGATTAAAGGTGTGTATTGCCACACCTGCATCTGGGACTTGTTTTGTCCCAGATGACCTTGAACTCAGAGATCTCCAGTTCTGGATTGTAGTTCATTCCAGATATAGTCAAGTTGACAGGCAAGAGCAGCCTCTACAGCAGCCATGTTGGTGAGCCTTTCTAGGTGTAGTTTTGCTTCTAACTTCTCTAGAAGACACAGTTTCATAGCAAACTCCCTAGTCCTCTGGCTCTTACAATCTTTCCGCCCACTTCTGCAATGATCCATGAACTTTGGCTGTGGGAATTTGTATTGTAGATGCATTCATTGGGTTTTACAACTCTGCATTTTGACTGGTTGTGTGTGGTTTTCTGTAGTTTCTGCTTCTCTTGCAAAGAGAAAGTTCCTTGATGAGTTGTGAGGGCTATGCTTACCTGTGTGTATAAGGATAAATTTAGAATATAGTTGGGGACTATGCTGATTTAGTAAAGTGGTAGTTGTAGGTTCTTCTGTAAGATCCATATTAGGGTAAACTTAAAAGGTAAGGTGTGATAGCCCATGCCCCTAATACCAGCACAGGTAGTAGAGATGGAAGGGTCAAGGCCAGAAACAAGTGAGGATACCTTATCTCAAATCAAAACACGAATGTGAACAAAAATATTCAAACTTCAAAGATAAAATCTTTCTCTCTCTGTTTTGTTTCACTTCAGGGTTTCTCTGTGTAGCCCTGGCTGTTCTGAGGTTCACTCTATAAACCTGGCCCAGGGTCAGCCTCAGATCCCTAGCTCTGCCTTCTGAGTGCTGCAGTTAAATGTTTGTATCACTACTTCCCAGCAAAATAGATCTCTTAAAATTATAACATGACTAAATTGCTTTTCATAAAGTTTTATTATAATTATTATGTTTTTTTGTTTTTGTTTTTGTTTTTGTTTTGTTTTGTTTTGTTTTGAGACCGGGTTTCTCTGTGTTTTCTGTATAGCCCTGGCTGTCCTGGAACTCACTCTGTAGACCAGGCTGGCCTCAAACTCAGAAATCCACCTGCCTCTGCCTCCCAAGTGCTGGGATTAAAGGCATGTGCCACTACTGCCTGGCTGATTATTATGTTTTGAAATTGCAGATGCTGGACTGACCTTGAGCTTACTTTATAGTAAGGATGATCACGCACTTGTCCTCACCCTCCTCTTGCACTTGCTGGGCCATGAGCGCTGCTCTGCCTGCTTTACTGGGAATGCTTATACTTTTGCCAACATTTCTGAAATTTCTTTGCCTCAAATTGAAGATTAATGTAAAGTAAACTTATATTTTTGTCAAATATATTCTGTATTCAGTCTATATTTGTTTTCTTACCCTTATATATATGTTGGCTACACAATAATTTAATTAAAAAATATGAAAGAAGCATATGCTGAAACAATTAGAACTTACAAATATTTAAATATATTGTATTGCTGGTATTTCAGCCATTCATAATTTTTAAAGATGAATATATTCCATGATTAAAAATTGTTACTTTAAGCCAGGTGTGGGAATACATGCCTTTAATTCCAGCATTCAAAATACTGAGTCAGGAGGATTGTAAATTTGAGGACAGACTGGGAGACCTTGTCAAAAAGGGAAAAAAGAAGCGAGAGAAAAGAAAAAAAGGCAGACAAAGAAAATCAGTGCTAAATGGACTTTCTGGAAACTTACCTTGTATACAGATTTTTTTCTTTTAAATCTATTGTATATACTCTTAAAGATTATGGTCACACATTGATCACTTGTTCAAACATGTTCTACACTCATAAATAATGACCAGAGAATCCCATGTTCATTGGTTCACTTAGTGTTGTCAAGGTAGACTGTCTCAACATCAACTGCAGCCCTGTGAAGACTGTGATTGATGACCTCATCCAGAAGATGTTTGATCTGCTTGTCCTTTCTCTGAAGAAGTCCATCCAGAGTAAAGCCCTTTCCACTTTCACTCTTACTGTATTTTGTTTGTAGAGCCATGGCTTCTATAGTTACAAAATATAAATCTCAATTACAACTTAAAATATCTTGAAAAATTTACTCAAATAATAATTTTAAGAAAATGGGAAAATTCTTACTCATTTTTAAAAGGTTTAAAAATTTCAGGTAGTTTTATTATTTGAAGTTGAGCTAGTATTAGTTTGTTGCATATAATTGAGAACAATAATAAGACTGATATCATATATTTATCCTTATTTCTCCAAATGGTGAGTTGAAGTATTGCACCATTATTTAGAAGACTGGAGATTAATAATAAGAGCTAGGAATGAATACATTTTAGTTTGTTTTTGTTTTTTTCTCAAAGTTTCATTAGTTTTTTCTTTTTAGCTGTGTAGAGTACTTTATCTGTATGTGTACAATATGTGTGCCTGTTGCTCACAAAGATCAGAAAAGTGAGTTATTCCTTGTAACTGGAGTTATGGATAGTTGTGAGCCTCCATGTAGTTGCTAGGAACTGAACCCTGGTATTCTGTAAGAGCAGTCAGTGCTCTTAACTGATGAGCTATTTCTTCTTCTCCCTTTCAAATAATAAGTACAATATAGAACAACTATACTCTCATGGGAAAATTTTTGTTTTATTCTGCATTTCAAACATTTGTTTCCTAAAGGCTATAACATACTTTATACCATACTTTTACTTCTGAGGCTTCTTAATTTAGTCATCATGTAACAGCTTTTTTTGGTAATAATAGTAATAGTAATAATAATAATAATAGTAATAATAATGTATCATCTCTTTCAGCTCATATACATGAAATTGATACATTTGTTACTGAAGCTATGAAGGTCTTAACAGTTATACCTCAGTCTGTGGAAGAAATAGGTGATACAAATTTACAGTATAGTAATCTGCAGGATCGGAGGCCTGAGGTGAGAATGCAAAACAAAGCATTTATTTTCATTTTCACTTTGTACAGATGTGTAAATTAAGTATTTTATGTGATTATTTAGACCTATGTAATCTCAACATTATAAAGAGGTCCATAGAATGTAGTCCAACTGGGCAGTTACGATTGGACTTAGGGTTGAATAAAGCAGGCCCAATAGTACTTTGTATTCCTTTTAGAGCCCTTGCAGCCTTTTAAAGATCTCATGTATTAGAGTCAGCAATCCATACTCTTGTCTTCAGAATTTAAACCTTAGTGTGAATACAAAGGTAGAACAGAGTTAGAAGAGACATGCAGTGGAAAAGTTCACTGTTAGGAGATGGGAGGCGAGATGGGCAAAAGCAGAAGGTAAAAGGCAGCATTTGCAGGACATTTTAGGGACTAAAGCTTTGTTTAGAGCAAGATGGAAGAAGACAGTCCGTTTGTAAACTTCTCAGAGAAGGTGAAAATGTCACCTTAGTGAGTGTGTCCAGTCCCCTTTCAGTGTAGTGTACCTTATTTTTCATGTCTATGGGGCCACTATTAGGAAGCTCTTCTCCTTTCTGTGTTGCCCTCAGGGCTCTGATCATGTAGGATGTTGAACTTTGCCAAAGGTTTCTTTCTGCATCTGTGGAACTGTCCATTGACCATGTAATTTCTGTCCCTGTGTCTGTTTATGTGCTCGCTTGGCTGACCATAGGTGTCAGCTTGACATACCTGATGAAGAGGGAAACCTGAGTATTTTCATGGCTGCATTCATCAGGAAAATTAGTCTGTATCTTTTCTGTCTGTACTTGGCTTTAGTATGAGACACACCTTCATTTAAAGACATGGATGATCTATTGTCCACAGTGGTCTTGAGTTCACTATTAGTGGAGTATGACCTTGGACTTCTGATTCTCTTGTCTTTACCTCCCAGTAGCAATTTCTTTCATTAATTTCTGAGATTATAGTGTATTAATAGTAAGCACCAGGAACCTTATAGCTGGAACTTTAACAAATTATTTCAAAGCAAAAATTTTTAATTTGATTTCATTTTGAAATAAATATTCATATGTAATATACATTTTATAATAATAAATTATATATTATATAGTAATATTTTATATATTTATAATATATATATAATAAGAAAGTAATGAAATCATGAGAGATTGATAAAATCATTGTTTTCTTTAACTCTCAGATTTTGCCCTTGTTTCAAGAAGCCGAAGACAAAAACAGGCTTTTGCGTACTGTGGCAGGTGGAGGGGTAGAGACAGTTAGCAATCTGAGAGCCAAGTGGGACAAATTCGAGCTGATGATGGAAAGTCACCAACTTATGATTAAAGATCAGGTGAGACTGTTGCAGCTTGTGTTGCCTGCATAATTTCAATATAGCCCAGTGTTAGGCTTCACTTTTGCTATTGAAATTGATCACCAGTTCCTTTTATAATGTTTTCGTGCTTTATGAAAATGACAGTTTCACATGGAGCATCCTCTTGATAGCATTTCTCCACAAACTAGAATGATATCTCTAGTGCTGTAATTATGTCTGAGCTCACACTTGTTGAATTAAATTCCTGCAGTCTCTGAGATGTTGTCTAGGTGTTTTACTTTCCACCTGCTCCTTTGTGGAGAAGAGGCAGAAGGAGAGGGCACCATCTGGTGTGGCTTGAGGTTGCACACGTCTACCTGAGGTTGCACACATCTGCCTCGGATTGTACATATCTACCTGACGCTGCATGCATCTACCTGGGGTTACACAGGTCTACCTGTGGTGGCACACATCTATCTGAGGTGGTACACATCTAACTGGGGTTACACACATCTCTCTGAGGTGGCACATATCTATCTCAGGTGGCACACATCTATCTTGGATTGCACACTTGTATCTGGGGTTGAATACATCCACAGTTACACATGTAACTGACCCAAGGGTCCTTGCAACCTGCAACTGTAGTTGATACATACACATTCCAGCCTTATCAGAAGCATCCACTGTATCTTCAGTTCTGGGAAGATCCTTTGCTTTTTAAAATTCTTCAAACCATCTCTAAGCCTCCGATGAGTTAATGACCGACAGGTCTGTCTCCTCCACTCTCTTTGGTGATAGAAAGCCCAAGTTGAGGAGCCACGTCCTCGACTCCCTAGGACTCATCCCAAGTGCTGAGAACGCTGTCAGATGTCACAGGATGCCAGAGGCTCAGCCGCTGTAGAACCAAGAACATTTCATTCCTTAAGTGGAATTGACTCCTGTGCCTGCTTTAGTATAGGAAATAAGACCAACCAGTTTCTAACACCTGCCTTCTGCTTCTCAGGAAAGACAGGGAAAGCAAAAATAATCTTGTATAATCTTAACTGCTTTTATGTGGTGGATGTAAAGGTTTGATGTTAATAGAAGATATTTCCATACCACATTCTTTTCATGGGGACTCAGTGTTGCTGGGACAGAGCTGTAGTGTCTTGGTCACCTGTGTTGGTACTCAATACAGTGTAGACATCTTTTCAAATAAAACACGATTGTGTATAAAAAAACAAAAACAAAAACAAAAACTGAGGTGGCACACATCTACCTGGGGTTGCACACATCTGCCTGGGGTTACACACATCTACTTGAGGTGGCACACATCTACCTGGGGTTGCATACATCTGCCTGGGGTTACACACATCTACTTGAGGTGGCACACATCTACCTGGGCTTGCACACATCTGCCTGGGGTTACACACATCTACTTGAGGTGGCCACACATCTACCTGAGGTGGCATACATCTTCCTGGGGTTACACACATCTACCTTGTGTTGAACACATGTGCCTGGGGTTGCACACATGTATCTGAGGTGGCACACATCTGCCTAGGGTTACACATGTCTGCATGAGGGTGCATTCATCTGCCTGAGGTTACACATGTCTACCTGGGGTAGCACACATTTGTCTGTACTCCATATCTTACTAATTATAATTAGTCTTTGCTCACAGCTACAAAAGGTACTGAGAAATAGTGTCCTTAATTAATAATATGCTTAGGTACAACAATAGCAGTCCTTCACTTTCAATTTTATTTTTACTTTATGTGTGTAGATGCTTTGCCTATGTGTGTGTCTGTGTGCCTGCTGCTCCTAGAGGCTCAGAGAGGATGTTGGACCTATTGGAACTGAAATAGACCATTGTGAGCCATCATGTGGGGGCTGGGAATCTCACTTTCTCAGCAAGAGCAGCCATCACTCCAGCACCTGAGCTGTTTTTAAAATGGCATCACTTTTGTTGATAATTGTAGGTGTGTTGTGAACTAAGAATTATTTAATGTTTACAGTTGACAGTTATTTCTCATTTTTGCTAATTTATATTTAATTTTTCATTAATAGACTAGATAAAAAAAAACAGTCTTTTGGTGTTGACATTTTTCTCACTTTTCAACAAAAATGATGAAAATGCTGGTGTGAAAACCGTGAGCTTCCTCTGTGCTAAATGCTTTGCACCTGGCTTACAGATCGAAGTGATGAAGGGAAATGTGAAGTCCCGCCTTCAGATCTATTACCAAGAGCTGGACAAGTTCAAGGCTCGCTGGGACCAGCTGAAACCTGGGGATGATATTATTGAAACTGGCCAACAAAATACCATGGATCAAAGTGCAAAGTCTATAAAGGAGAAAAAAATTGAGTTTGATGATCTGGAAGTCATAAGGAAAAAGCTAGTGTGAGTTTGCAATTCATAATGTTTATTTTGAAAAACATTTAATGCCTTTGTACTAGGATTCTTAGCTATAATAATAGCTGTTGTCTAATTCCTGTCTTCATAAACTTTCAAAAAATTAAGACTCCATGCAATCCATTATACCATTGCATTCTTAGGGGCTGTGGTTGAGCTATATGAGGACATACAGATACACTCCAAAAGAGGACTCCAGAGAGATTAGAACATTAAATTAGTTTGTAGGTTAAATTAAGAGGTTCTAATATTTATTGTTTTGAACTCATCCTATTTAGAAATGGAATATTTAATTTTAAGAAAAATATTGCTAATGCCTCTTTCAAAAATGAACCTGGGTGTTGGGGATATGAACTCTTGTTGTGCAAGCATGGGAATACGTTTGAATCTTCAGCTTCTTCCACAGAGATGAGGTGTGACCTCTGCAATTGCAGCCTCAATGCTTGAAGCATGTAAGTAGGATAATGCTCAGACTGGCTGACAAGCTAGCCTACCCAAAAAGCATCAGCTCCAGTTCAGTGAGAAACCCTCTTTCAGAAGAATAGAATGATATAAGAGGATGTTTAACATCCTATTTAGGAACATGCATGAGTGCCTGTGTATGTGCACACACATACATCATGCACACACGTGTACACAACACATGCACATATAACACAATGTAAACACAACACATACACACACACAAGCATCTAATAAAACAAATAATAAGACATAGGAAAAATGTTTCTGATTTATCTTTTTTTATTAGATGTTTTCTTATTTATAATATCTCCTTTCCTAGGTTCCCCTCCAAAAAAATTAAATAAATAAAAATAAAAATAAAATAAAATAAGAAAAAAAATAAAATAAAAAAAACCCCAAACTAGGACAATCCCCTGTTCCCTCCCCCCCTCCCCCTGCTTCCTACCCCCTCCTGCTTACTGGCCCTGGCATTCCCCTACACTGGGACATAGAACCTTCACAGGGCCAAGGGCCTCTCCTCTGATTTATCTTTATGATCACAGCAAGTGTTGGATTTGTTCAGTGCTTTATATGTGGTCTATGTGGCTAGTGTAGCCTAAGGTGAGTAGGTAGACCTTTTCTGTCACACCTTTTCTAGGTGGTCCTATAGCGATAAGGGTAAGAGAAGATGCTTTGTCAGATCAGTCCATAGATGTACAAAGCAAACTTTACATAGACATAAACATACTGATATCTTGACATGCACTATATTTACATGATACCTTTAAAGAAGTGCTCATAACATGAGTGAAGGAAAATTCTCACATAAAGTCAGTATTGCCTCTGCATCTTTCAGCTGCAGAATATGGCTAAGTAAATTGATAACTGACAGTTTTTCTTTTTTATAAATTCAGTATTTTGATTTTTATCTTTGTAGTGATGACTGCCATCATTTTGGACTAGAAGAGCCTAACTTCTCTCTGGCGTATAACATCTCTAAGGACATTGAGAGCTGTGCACAGATTTGGGCTCTTTATGAGGAGTTCCAGCAAGGACTCCAGGAAATGGCCAAAGAAGATTGGATTACTTACCGGTTTGATTCTAAAGCAATATTTATGTTCTTATAATTTGCTCATTTTTGGATGAAGCGTGAACTCTTAATTAAAGTTTTCATGTTCTTTTACAGGGCTAAGATCTATCTGTTTGAGGAATTTTTGATTAACTGGCATGAGAGATTAAGGAAGGTTGAAGAGCATTCAATTATGACAGTGAAGTTGCAGTCAGAAGTGGACAGATACAAAGTAAGGTTGTTTTCTTTATTCTGTGGCAGTGTTTATGTATCCCAGAAAGCGGGGCTATGTTCTGTCATGTTATAAAATGCAATAAACTACAGATGGAATATGCAGGTATTTATGGTAATATTTAATAAATAACTATATCATTGACTTTGATTGTAAGATTATTAAATAACAGTAATTAAAATTTTGTACATTAAGATGAAAATGAATAAGTTGTATTTTATAAGGAAATAAACATATGCTTAAGTCTGCTCTTTACTTTCTTTTTCTTTTCTAAAAGATTATTATTCCTATCCTGAAATATGTGAGAGGGGAGCATCTTTCTCCAGACCACTGGCTTGACCTTTTTCGTCTACTTGGCCTTCCTCGAGGGACTAGTCTAGAGAAACTGCTGTTTGGTGACTTGCTCAGAGTCGCTGATACAATTGTGGAAAAAGCATCAGATCTTAAAGTGAGGATTGCACTGTCTTAATCAGTTCTTTAGCACTCGTTCTTTCTTCCTGTAAAGCAGTAACCATGTTCTGTTGTTCCATTATTTGCAGTTGGTAATGCATCATACCTGTTAGGTCTTTTTAGATGATGTTATAGAGATACTGGTAGAGGCTGCTCCCTAGAGAAGGAAAAATGTGAACTGTTAATACTCTTTTAGAGGAGCAAGTCAGCTGCATGAAAAGTCTTAGCAGATAAGAGTCATTTCACAGGCAGTGCATTTATAATTACTTGTGATACTGTGAGTAGAAGCTAGAGGACAAGAGGCCCCTCAGGGAAACTAGTGACCAGCTGCTTACCAACCAAGCTGGAAAGCATCTCCAGGAAAACAAAACTGCACACTTCTCTCAGGAACTGTGTGTTATGTTTTGGCCATTCATGAGAAAATAGGAAGCTTTTGATTTGTCATTATTTTATTTCCTATGTAAAGCTTTATGTTTGTTAATAATCCTAGAATATGTCAATCTGTGTGGTTATGACATAATTCCTGCACAGAGTAACTATAGTTGTTAACTACATAGAAACAAAAGAATTTATATTAAGGGTTCCATAATATTCTGATTGTTCTATTCTCCCAAATCTTGGCCTTTAAAAAAAAACTATATATATATTTGTATGTATGTATATAGTTAGTTGGGTTTTGTTGCAGTATAGATTGAGATAGCCTCATACAATTCAAGCTGGCCTTACACTGTGCTGTTGAAGAGGACATGGAATTCTTTGATCCTCCTGCCCCTGCTTCCAAAGGCCTGGGGTTATAGGCATGTGTCGGCCACCAAACCCCTCAAGTATATTTCTAATCATTTATTTATTGCATAGTTAATTTTGAAATAACAAGTATAAATCTTTTATATTAATAGGATTTAAATAGTCGGGCACAAGGGGAAGTTACCATCAGAGAAGCTTTGCGTGAACTTGATCTTTGGGGAGTTGGAGCAGTATTCTCGCTGGTTGATTATGAAGACAGCCAGAATCGAACTATCAAGCTGATTAAAGATTGGAAAGACATAGTGAACCAGGTTGGAGATAATAGATGCCTTCTTCAGTCCTTAAAAGATTCTCCATATTACAAAGGATTTGAAGATAAAGTATCAATTTGGGAAAGAAAACTTGCACAGTTAGATGAGTACCTGCAAAATTTGAATCATATCCAGAGAAAATGGGTATATTTGGAGCCCATTTTTGGGCGTGGAGCTTTGCCTAAAGAACAGACACGTTTCAACAAAGTTGATGAAGATTTCAGGTCAGTATAGCTAATTAGACATAGTCATATGGAGGCATTTTACTCACGTTGTAAAGTGCGTAGTGTAAGTGATCACCTTCCATTGATGGGGTCCTTAGTGTGTTTTGTACTCAGCCCTTCTCACTGCTGTTTTCTTTTTCCAGGGGTTTCTTTAGGAAGTACATCATATATCAACTAACATGCCTCCTCCCCTAGTTCCTGTGTAGCAGCACTAAGAAAGGCCTCTGCCATTTTCACTAGTGGAGACTCATTTCTTTGTGTTTGTTGATATTTTGCTTGCTTGAATAGCCCATGTTTTTCTTCTGAGCTCTAAAACTCTAAACTCAGGCAGTAGGCGAAACCAATTCTGCAGCTCATACAGTGTCTCTCTCACTCTTCTTGCCTTAAGTTCTGCCAGCTGGCTGTTGCTTGCAGGACATAACAGACAATTTGGTGTCTTTCATTTCCTCCATTTCTAAATTTAGTTAAGGTTTCTATTTCTGTGATGAAGCACCAGGACAAAAAGCAAGTTGGAGAGGAAAGAATTTATTTAGCTTACGCTCCCACATTTAAAAGAAGTTAGAACAGGAACTCAGACATGGCAGGGACCCAGAGGCAGGAGCTGATGTCTGCATCAGCTATGGAGGATGCTGCTTTCTGGCTTGCTCTTCACATGGCCTGCTATGCCTGCTTTCTAATAGAACTAATGGCTCCCAGCGCAGGGATGGCACCACCCACCATGCAGTGGGCCCTCACACATTGATCACTAATACAGAAAATGCTTTATAGCTGGATCTCATAGAGGCTTGTCCTCAACTGAGACTCCTCCCTCTGTGATGACTCTACTTTGTGTCAAGTTGACATAAAACCAGCCAGTAAGCCATTTAAATTTTGTCCTGTAATTAAACTTTTGTATGTTTAGAGTCCCATTGCATTAAGGAGAAGCTAGATGTGTTCCTGGCTATCTCTCCAGCCTCTGCTGCTCTCCTTCAGCGTCCTAGGTGCATGTAGCTGTTTCCCAGGATCCCAGCTAGAAACCCTGTCTCTGTACTTACTTTCTCTGTTCATTCGTCATGCCTAGTAGTAGTCTCTCCCCAGAGAGAGCGTAAGTTATAGGTTGTCCTGTTAGTCAATGTGTCGACACTTTTTACTTTTCCTTTCTGGCATTTATTTTACTTTAGTTATTTTAAGGCATTACTTAATGTCCTCATGTGTCACTGGACAAATAGTTCTAGGTCATAGGACGTAATATTTACAGAATGAATGAATTAAGAGGATTTGTAATATTTGATGAAAAATTGCTGTGACATTGATTAGTATGGTTTATTAGAAGCATAATAAATTAACTATAAATGTTGCTTTTTATTTGAAGCAAGTAAAAAATACTTTAATCTAAGCCATAAACCTTAACATAAATGTGAAAAAAACCTTTTATTTTGTAGATCAATAATGATGGACATCAGGAAAGATAGTAGAGTCACCACATTGACTACTCACGCAGGAATCAGAAACACTCTGCTGACGATACTTGATCAGCTTCAAAGATGCCAGAAATCCCTAAATGAATTTTTGGAGGCATGTTTGCTTGTTTTAAATTTTAATAGATTATAAGATACTTAGTATCATAATTTCTGAAAAAAGAGAAAGCTTTTATTTTTTGTTTTTTTGTTTCCTTTTCCTTAGGAAAAACGGTCAGCATTCCCAAGATTTTATTTTATTGGTGATGATGACTTGTTAGAAATCCTGGGCCAGTCGACTAACCCGTCAGTGATTCAGTCCCATCTGAAGAAGCTGTTTGCTGGTAGGAATCAAGATTTTTCAACAAATAGTTTTAACTTTCTGCCAGCTAAAATGATATGCCTTTCACTACCACAGTTCATACCATAACTCTCAGCAATTGAAGCTAGTGAGTGAACAAGTTCAGTGTGTGTGTGTGTGTGTGTGTGTGTGTGTGTCTGTGTGTGTCTGTGTGTGTGTGTGTTGCAGTAGTGGTGTCTCTAAGAGGATTCAGCTCAGTTTTGGGATGCCATTGACAAAATGATGACATCTCAGAGTTAGAGGTGTTAGTTAAGAGAATGGTGACAGAGCAGAGAAGAGAGGCTGTACAAGGCCAAGGGAAGAGAATATTGAGGTGGATGTATTAGCAAAGAAAGACCATTATGTTGAGAGACCAGCAGACTATCTTGGTCTGCAGAGAGACCAAGGAGACATTTAGAACAGGGAGTCATCTATGTAGTGCAGTTAAGCACTGGGAATAGGAATGATTGCTCAATTAAAAAAAAAATGAGGCTTTCTACCTTCTTTCTTTTGGATTTCTTTGCTTGCATACCTTTTGACAAATTAATGAGCTTCCTTAGAAAGTAATGACTGATTTCTCTTAGATACAGTATTTGGAAATGAGCTGTATTTTCAAATGAACTTTAAAAACAATTGTTTAAATCATTTTTCTTTATAGGAAGATCAGCAAATTACAACCCATGAGCCTAGGTTATCTTACTATCTTTTTAAAAATAAGGTTTTATTCAAACATAATCAAGCAGATGGCTTTGTGTATTGACTGTAGTTCGCTTTATGTTCTGAATTCTGACTTGTCATTGATAGAAACTGGCCTACGAAGCCTCAAATGCTCTACCTATTCCTTACAGATACATTTTGCAGTGCTTGTTGGCCTGAAGCTATAGGGTGTCTCTATTCCCACCATATTTGTGTAGCCACCACTTGAAGATACAAACGTTTCCAGTATCAGAGATTTCTCTCAGGTTAGCATGTTGGCAGACTTCTTCCCATGCCATTGCCCAGACAGATTAGTTTCTGACCTTTTTAGAGTAAATAGAGTCATCCCTATGTGGTTGTCTTTTTTCTTTAGGATCACATTCACATGTATGATGCCAGATAATAGCCAGAAAAAGGCTCAGGTCCTGCACAGGTGCTGTGCTGTGATGACGTGCATCTTAGGTGCTCATTTGTAGTGACATTTGTGACTTACAGTGATGGCTTTACCATACCTAGAGCTGCTACATGTGCTCTAGTTGGGCTGATGCTGCAGGTTATCTATACACTGTCATAGTGACATGTTTATCTACTTTATAGGTGACTTTGGAATCATTTCTAGTTTGCTCCCTCAGGACCTGTTGGTTATTTCTACCATTGGTTCACATAACTGAAGCTATTTCCTGCTAATGAATGTATTTATTCATTGTTTGGGCTTTTGTATAATTTCAGTTTTGGGTTAGGATAAACTGTTTATAAATTTTTCTGGATATATTTTTTTCAATGGATAAGTATTTAGTTAAGGTAAATGTTTATTTAGGTTTTATGTGAAACTTCCACGAGTTTTTAAGAAATTGTGACATTCTAGTCCAGTGCCTAGATTATATGAGAATTAAGAGTTATGATGTCCTTTTTCCTTCACCCGCGGCCCTCCTCTGTCTTCTCTATGGCGCCTTGTACTTCTACCCAATTTTGCCCCCATCCTTCCAGCCCCACAAGCTCACCTCCCGCGGCCTGCATCTCCGGATGCTTCCTCCGAGGCTGCGGGGTACGGAGCCTGCTGTGAAGGAACCCTGTTTCTCCATCTTGGCGATGGAAGCATGGGTCATAATGGCCGCACGTGCAGTGATAATTCAGCGGCATCTGGACCGCGCCTTTTGACCGCTATTCAGGTGAAGATTGTGGTAAGGAAGGACATCAGAAGATACGACAATGACACAGCAGAAGGGCCGGGTTACACCTGAGAGGTTCTTAGAAGAGTCTGAGAAGACAGCCTGTCAGGTTCTGCTCTTTAAACGAAGGGGCCATGTAACCAGTGAATCAGCCATTATATATGATTTGGTCTACAGTTGTTGGAAAAATTCCACAAGAGAACCGCCCTGAAGATAGCAGAAGCTTTTGGCTAATACTTTGCCAGGCAGCCTTTGGGATGAGTGCAGCAGTCACATCTTTGAGTTCAAGGCCAGCCTGGTCTACATAGAGAAACCTCATTTGGAAAAGTGTAATACTTTGTCATTTAACATTCAATTGGTTTAATAAAGACTTTTGGAAAGTGAAAAAAAAAAAAGAGCCCTGGTGTATTGCTATGTGTTAGTTGACTAGACTGCCTAAAAAATTCTTCCTGGAAAAGATGAAATTGGATGAATAAACGTCCATTCAAGCCAGATATCTGTAGAAATAGTGAACAATCAGGGCATGGGGCTACAGTTAGATGTTAATAAGATATTTTAAATTAGTAATACAAGTACTCAGTGACAGTATTTTATCTTCATTAAGACATTTAAATACAAAAGTTGCTACTATATATGCTTTATCATGTACATTATAATCCAGTATTTATTTGGGTATATAGTGTGTGTGTGTTTGTGTGTGTGTGTGTGTGTGTGTGTGTGTGTATGTGTAAAATGTATTCTTTATAATCCCAATGGTTTATATTGCTGGTTTAAGTGAGGTTATTGTGTGTGCAGTACTTGGGATGTGATCCAGAGCCTTGTGATTGATGGCAGAATGCTGAGCAGCAAGCTGCATCCTCAGCACAAGTGTTGCTTTTGTATTGTAGGCATTAACAGTGTGTGCTTTGATGAAGAGTCAAAACATATAACTGCAATGAAGTCACTAGAGGGAGAAGTTGTACCTTTTAAAAGTAAAGTTCTCCTATCAAATAATGTAGAGGTGAGCAGTTCTGTTTCACAAAATGAAATTTATATCAATTAATTAGTCAATTTATAAGATAGAATTGGTTAATTTAGGTCTTTTTGGAAACTCATAGCTTATCTTCAGAAATATTTGGTCTTGCTAGCCCCTAAAAGATGTGATAGTAATAAGTATGGATTTTGGGTTTTTGAAATACAGCAGTTAATTCTGTAAGGAACTTTAGTTGTGCGCTGAAAAATATTTGGGTATTAATCTTAGCTACATATTGTGTCAGCTCTATGACTGAGAGGTTATTTTCTTCGAGGGAAATGAGACTCTTAACTCTTATTGCAAAGACATTCTTTTGAAAATTAAATGGAATACTTTGCCTTAAATGCACTAGGAAGTTTGTAGAACTAGTAAGTCTTAGTTATTTTTTAATATTAGTTTTAAGAGATCATAAGTTGACAACAATAGATTACATCTCTTTGATTTGTAGTCTTCAGTCTGAGAACTGATTCCTGTTAGGCCTCACCATTCTAGGGATTTCAAGTAAATCAGGTGATCAAAAGCACTGATGTTTGCTAAGGAACTGCCATCTTTGCTTATGAGTTTTGTGTTTTTCTTTTCTCATAGTTTTGTTAGCACAGTGGGAGGAGGAGCTTACGTTTTAGGATCTGGACTAGATCAGTTATGGCAGAGAAGTGGAAGTTGAAGTTCAGGGGAAAAAAGTAGGGAGGGGTTTTTCTATGCCAATTCTTGCATCTGAATATGACACAGAGGCCATTCTATTTATAATAAGAGCTTCTGGCACTATAGCTGGGCAGATTCTACCTCGACAATGTTGGCCTGGCCTACTTCCCCGCCATGTCTCCCACTGCCCACCATCTTAGTCTTGGCCTGGCACCTCCTTCATTCATGTCTGCATGGAGACTCTCTTGGGTCCTATCTGAGACCCTCTTGAGTCCCACTATTTCCTCTCCTGCCCAGCCATAGGCTACTCAGTCCTTTATTTTATCTAATCAGAAGGTGATGGAGTATAATATTTTACAAAACACTGAGGCTTACCAGCCTGATCTCTGGATACAAAAATCAGCATTTGAATACACAGAGGCCCAAAACATCCTCCAATACTACACTGTGATTCTCTTTGCAGACTTCATTACTTCTCAAGTTTACCTACGACTATAGTGTTGTTTGTACATATATTTTTATATATGACAAACTATTAAGTAGTGATTGATAGTTGCTGTTATTTTTTGTGCTCTCATTTTGTAACTCTATATGTGTGGGGAAGGTGGTAGCAGTGCTGAGAATCAACCCTAGGGCCGTGTACATGCTAGATACTGTTCCCTCACTGAGCTATACTCCTGATACATTTTAACTTAAATCTATCTTATTATGTTACCTATAAGCAAGTGGGTAGATAAATGTGTTATTGACACATTGAAACAACATCAACTTAAGGACATCCTGACCCCTCCTGAAGTACTTCCACTCTGAGGAGAGAGCCCCTTCTATGACTGGGCTTTTCTAAGGACTATTTCACCAGGAGACTCAGCTAGCCCATGACTTTATTAGTTTACCTATGCAGTTGGATAAAAATGAAATGGTCATAGAGAGTCTTATATCATACCAGTGAGGGATTATCAGACCAGGCTCCAAGGTGTGGGTGTTCATACTCAACATTGTCTCAAGAAGTGAAAAGAAACAAAACAGAAACAAAACTGTTTTTCTCAAATTTTTACCTAATAAAGAATGATACAGTACTCAGTGCATTTGAGGGATTTACAAGTCTTTTCTGCATTGAAAGGCTGTGTTTGGGCATAAACTGTGGGTTTATTGCATGACTCCTGCATATTATTTTCTCCATTCACTTTCAGGCATGGTTGAATGATCTGGCTTTGGAAATGAAGCAAACTCTGAAACAGTTGTTGAAAGAATGTGTTACTGCTGGGCGAAGTTCACAAGGTGCAATCGACCCATCTCTGTTCCCTTCCCAGGTGAGGGACTGTGTCTGGGATATGGTCGGCATGGGTCAGCTGGCTCAGATAACTGGCACCTCTGTGTTTTGTCCAGTACTTAGCAAAAATATTCCTTTAAAAACCTGGGTTGTCTTCCCTCCACCCTGAAGGGAGGATGAACTGCACAGCAGCCAGGTTATTTGTAGGCTTTATCACATCCCTAGGGGAGACAGAAAAATGAGATGGAGGGAATTGGACAGAAGCTAACTTCCTGCCTCAGGTGATGAGTCCATCCTCACTGGAGAGGAGAGGTGTACCCCTACTGCCCCTACCCCTCTCTCCTCTTGTGGCTGGGAGGAACTTAGCTGAAATAACAGTAAGCTGGAGTAATGGCCAGGAGCCTGAAGGCTAGCTTACATAGAGACAGCTGCACGTTAGTGTTAGCAGCAGTGTATCTTTGCAACACTGTCCTAGGCTGACAGTGACGGAACACTAGCCATGATTGTGTTACAGGGTGTTGCTGTGTAAAGGATTTGGCCATACTCATGTTAACCAGGGTAGGCCATTTAAAGGTTAGTTAGCTTTTAGATAAGTATTGAAATGGTGTAAGTTCTCACAGAACAGTGTGCTCAACATCTTGCCACCAAGGCTGATGGCTTGGGCTTGATTCTTGGAGCCCATGGTGTAAGGAGAGTAGAATCAGAAGATAACTTGTGAAAATTATCTTTCTGAACTCAACATTTGGGCAGTGGTACACACACATGTATGGGCACACACAATATTGTTTTGCATCAACTGAATGGAATTGTAGAGGATCCATCTCCAGGCCCCGGATCCCAACAGTGTTCAGTTGGTTTTCCCTGAGAAGGTGAAAACAGTGATACAGGAAAGCCATGACACACGCAGCTCAAGCTATTGTCTCCTAAGATCTTTTAGTCTTTGTCTTTTATTGTTCATAACTCTGGAACTGGTACTGAGATAGAGTTTGATAACTAAGTTTAAATTTTAAAGTTTTTAGAATAGTTTAAATAAAAACTAGTAGGTATATGTAAAGGCTAGCAATTATTATACTGGTGTACTAGAAATCATAGTAAAGCATGAACACAAAATGACTTAATGTCTTTAAATGTGAACTACCTGAGCTTATCCAAAACACTCAGTAAAGCCAGATACCATTTCATGTGGAAAGTCTTTTTCCTTGGGTAAATTTTAGTGTGTATATATATATATATATATATATATATATAGTGCCAGCCCATGCTCTTGATTTTTAATCATCTTGGTTTTTGTTTAGTTTTATAGGTATGTGTTTGTAGGCCAAAGAAGTATTGGCAGAACTTTATCCTTATGAATTATAATTTGTCTTATTCTTTAACAGATACTCTGTTTGGCAGAGCAGATCAAGTTTACTGAAGATGTAGAAAATGCCATCAAAGACCACAGTCTCCACCAGATTGAAGCACAACTAGTGGCTAAGTTAGAGCGCTACACTAGTGTTGACACAAGCTCCGAGGACCCAGGGAACTTGGGTATGGAGTCTGTGAACGTTCTGTTGTTATTCTGCCTGTGCTGTGTGCTGTTACCTACCCACCCATACTGCACATAGCTTTGATGACTTAGTGAAATACAGTGTACTTGAGCCTGCCTGCTTGTCTTCTTTCTTTCCTCCCTTGCTCCTTCCTTCCCTCCCTCCTTTCTTTCCTTCCTTTTTTGTTGTTGTTCTTTTTTGTCTTTTGTTTTTGTTTTTTGTTTGTTTGTTTTGTTTTGAGACAGGGTTTCTTTCCTAGAACTTGCTCTATAGACCAGGGTGTCTTCTGCCTCCCAAGTGATGAGATTAAAGGTGTGCCATCATGCCTGACTTACAATTAACTTTTTTTTTTTTTTTTT
>NW_022196906.1:1998079-1999264 GCF_008632895.1 Mastomys coucha | reverse complement strand
TTCCTGGCCCTGGCATTCCCCTACACTGGTGCATAGAACCTTCACAGGACCAAGGGCCTCTCCTCCCACTGATGACTGACTAGGCCACCTTCTGCTACATATGCAGCTGGAGCTATGCGTGAATCTCACCAGGTGTACTCTTTGGTTGGTGGTTTAGTCCCTGGGAGCTCTGGGGGTACTAGTTAGTTCATATTGTTGTTATTCCTATGGGACTGCAAACCCCTTCAGCTCCTTGGGTCATTTCTCTAGCTCCTTTATTGGGGACCCGGTATTCAGTCCAATGGTTGGCTGAGAGCATCCACCTCTGTATTAGTTGGGCACTGGCAGAGCCTCTTAGGAGACAGCTATATCAGGCTCCTGTCAGCAAGCACTTGTTGGAATCCACAATAGTGTCTGGATTTGGTGATTGTATATGGGAAGGATCCCCAGGTGGGGCAGTCTCTGGATTGTCCTTCCTTCAGTGTCTGCTCCACACTTTGTTTCTGTAACTCCTTCCATTATATTTTCTGACTAGTGATGGACAATTGTTGTTTGTCTATAAACAATGTTTTTGCATATATAAAATATATTATATGTTAACACAATTGTCATTTTTATAAGGGGCATGAGTTGGGAGATAGGGTTTGAAAGGGGGTGGTGAATGTATAAGGAATTGGGGGAACAGTGAGGGGGTGAATATAATCAAACTATTAAATTCTCAAATATTTAATGAAAGTTTTACATATATATTTCATTGAAGTCAGCAATATCTCTGGTTTGCAGTTGTCAGCTATAAAATTTGTATTTAGTTCCTATCTTTTTTACCTCTTTGCTGACATTATTCTGTTCATTTCAGTAGTACCTGTTACCTTCTGGCGTGTGGGCTGCTGTCTGAGGCAAGGCTCGCCTGATAAGCACCAGATCTTAGAGTGGAGTGTTCTCACTCCCAGCTTCGGTGGACACTGCTTAAATTGTGCTGAGTCTTTCCTAGTTCTCTTCTTTGATATTGGTGCTAGGCAACTGTCTCTTCTTACGTAGGTTCAGATGATTCTTTGAGTGTTAAATAATTATGAGCTGTATTCTGGACAATTCTTATTTATTTATTTATTCTTCTCTCATGTATTATATCCCATTGTAGTTTCCCTTCACTCCACTCTTCCCAGCTCACCCTGCCCCCTCAAGACTCTTCTTTCTTCTTTTCCCCAC
>NW_022196906.1:1986950-1997950 GCF_008632895.1 Mastomys coucha | reverse complement strand
CCCCCGTTTAGAAAGTAGCAGATCTCTTAGGAATATCAACTGAGCACGATCAAGGCTTGAGGGGGCAACCCAGAAGGAGGGAACAGGCCCCAACAACAGGCAAAAGAGTCAGAGACACCCTCCCTCCCATTGCCACTGTTAGGAGTTCCACAAAACTAAGCCTAACATATGCAGAGGCATATCTCAGACCCATCCAGGCTCCTTGATTGTCAGTTCAGTCTCTGAGCTCCTATGATCTCTGCTGAGTTGATTCTGTGGGCCATGTTCTCATGATGTCCTCAACCCCTCTGGGTTCTGCAATCCCTGCCCCCTACCTCTTCTTTGGGTTCCCTGAGCTTTGCCTAATGTTTGCCTGTGGTTCTCTACATCTGCTCCTGTCTTTTGCTGGATGAAGTCTTTCTGATGCTGTATATTATTCCTTTTGCAGTTTTTCTTATTTCTCGACTTTCTGTTTTGCTTGACTTGTTTTATCGCAGTATTGCAGTGTATCTTGAAGTTTCAGTTTAAAATCTTTAACATAACACATGTGTGTACATGGTACAACTCACATATTAACATAGTATCTTGTTTTTTTATGTTTAGAATCAGGAATTCTGGAGCTTAAGCTGAAAGCACTAATTCTTGATATTATTCATAATATTGATATTGTGAAGCAGTTAAACCAAGTTCAAGTTCATACCACTGATGACTGGGCCTGGAAGAAACAAGTTAGATTCTACATGAAGAGTGACCATACATGCTATGTTCAAATGGTGGACTCTGAACTGCAGTATACATATGAGTACCAGGTAGGACTTTTGGTAAAAGCGTTTGATTTTTCTGGGTAGAAACTATTTAAAGGAAGTAGCTATTGGAAAACAATTATTTCTGTTTTAGTTTTTTGTTATTGTTGTTGTTGTTTCCGTCTTTTGTGTCAGAATTTGGAAGGTTTTATATAAGGGAAAAAAACCCATTATTTACAATAATGTTGACATCACTGAATTCTCCAAAATGTATCTTTCCCATGAGAAACATTCATGCTTAATTTGATATTTTTTTAAAGATTTATTTATTTATTTTATGTGTATGAATATACTGTAGTAGCTGTACAGATGGCCGTGAGCCATCATGTGGCTGCTGGGAATTGAACTCAGGACCCACTTGCTCCGGCCCCAGCTCGCTCTGGCCCTAGCTCGCTCTGGCCCTGCTCACTCCATCCACCCCCCCACCTCCCCACCCCCCACCCCGCTCTCACCCCCTTTACCCCCCAGCCCCTGCTCTCTCTGGCTCCTCTCATTCCAGCCCCGCTAGCTCCGGTGTAGTACACTGTAGCTGTCTTCAGACATACCAGAAGAGGGTGTCAGATCTCATCACGGATGGTTGTGAGCCACCAGGTGGTTGCTGGGATCCAAACTCAGGATCTCTGGAAGAGCAGTCAGTGCTCTTACCCACTGAGCCATCTCGCCAGCCCAATTTCATTAATTCAAGAGAATTGTATATAGGCGACTCCAGTGGAGTGGCAGAGCTTGTGTATCTTTCCCAGGCACTATGATTGTAAATATGCTAGAATGTGTTTGCTGATTGTTTCAGTTTGAAAGGGAAAGGATTTTCAGATAAAAGATTTAATTCATATAATTTATTCCAAAGATATCCAGTTTTATCCTTCCTGTCTTTTTTATTATAATGAATCAATCATCAGAATAATCATGTTAGCGTTACAGCTAATTGACTTTCTTAAAGGATACAACAACACATTCTACAAATGGCTGAAGGAAGGACCTGGAATGTGTTCCTATATACAGCATAAAAAACCGTGACAGTGATTTTCTAAGTTAATCAACTTAATAAGAATTTTAAAGATTATTTTTACTTTGAGGCATTAGGAAATAAATTATGTTAATTAACAATTATGAAGTGGCATATTTCCTATGTAATACCTATTTGAGTCTGTTCATCTTAGCATTATCTTTGTGCCCTCATTAAGAATGAAAGAAACTGGAAACATGACCCTGGTTAAGCCTTTCAGGATATAATGAAATGTGTACTTGAAAAATACTGAAGCTTTATTTCAGGTGCAGCTTTTCACAGTTATCTCACTAAGGAAAAATTTAACTTGTGTGCTGTGCGTGAGGCTTTTGACTTGGAGGGAGTAGAACATGAATGAGCTAACACCATGCTTCCCTTACATAGGGTAACGCACCCAAGCTGGTTTATACTCCACTGACAGACAAGTGCTACCTAACTCTCACTCAAGCCATGAAGATGGGGCTTGGAGGCAATCCCTATGGACCTGCTGGGACTGGAAAAACTGAGTCAGTAAAGGCGCTAGGTGGACTTCTTGGGAGACAAGTTTTGGTTTTTAACTGTGATGAGGTAAAAAAAAAAAAAAGTGTGAAAACATACTGTGTTAGATGTCTGGGTTATTTTTCTTGTACATACATATGAAATATTTTGTTTTCAAATCACTGACTGACTAGTGGTGATGCCTTGCTATTGTCTATGAAGACCACACACTCCTGGGCCTGTGTAGTCCTCTCCCTGGTATCTCCAGCAGTCACCAGCAGCATAAACATAACCACCACGTTCAGTTTCAGATCATTCTAGTTACAAATCAATTAAACAAAAGTCTTGTTTGAATTGACAAGATGAACAGAGTTTGTATACTGTATACTTTTTAAACTTAGTAAGGAGAATTATTGTGAAGAAACATTTTAAAATGTGTAATGAATGTTTTTATTACGGGGAGAAAATATTTTAGCAAGGATAATACTGAATTAGAAAGGAAAAAAAATCCTAAATATATCTTAGAACTTCTAACATTTAGTGTAGGGTTTTTATTCTGACTTCAAAATGGCTGAAATGAAGTCTTCTCTCTATTTGGTTCTGTGTTCTTTTGAGGAAGTTCCTTGAAACTGCCCTGAATTCTGAAGGGTAACTTCTTTGCCCATCCCCACTCTCAGACTTCGTTGACACAGGATCACTTTGTGTGGTCCAGGCGGGACTGGCATTCCTCATTATTTCCTCCCAGGCTCCAAGGGCTAGGATTACAGGCATTCACCACTATTCTTGCCTACATTTTTATTTTAAAAACAAAACCAAAGCAAAATAATGGCAATATTTGTAGGTGAATGATTATCTCTTTATCTGCACAAAATATCAAATTATTTCTAGCCGTAGAGAGTTTCATCATCTTTAATGAAAATTGTTTTTATTTTTTATTTTTTCAGGGCATTGATGTGAAATCCATGGGGCGAATATTTGTTGGTTTGGTGAAGTGTGGGGCCTGGGGCTGCTTTGATGAGTTCAATCGACTGGAAGAAGCTGTTCTGTCAGCTGTTTCCATGCAGATCCAGACCATTCAGGATGCTTTGAAGAACCACAGAACTGTATGTGAGCTGCTTGGCAAAGAGGTAGGGACACTTCCTGTGACTGGCTTCTGTCACTGCTGCCTCTAACCTGTGACCTGTATGATTAGCTGCTATATCTGTGAGGTGGAAGCAGATGCTGCTGTTCTGCTTTGTGGATGAATAAACCAAGACTTGATAGCGGAAAATGTAGGAGTCCTCCATGTGAATTGTCTGTCTGCTTTTCAGAGGTTATAGTTTGAATCACTATTTGATACAAGTGAGTTATCCTTAAACTTGAAAGTGTAAGAAAAATTCATTATAATGCAGGGAGTTACTGAGCTATACACTAGGAGTTATTACATAAGGATGCACTTAGTATATGGAGAGTACTTTTGCTAAGATGTTGGAATTATGTGTAGAAATGGCATTATAATAAAATTTCTCATTTCAAAGTCTTTGATACTTATCTTCTAAATTAATATTTCAGATTGAAATAAATGCCAATTCTGGAATTTTTATCACCATGAATCCTGCTGGAAAAGGTTATGGAGGAAGACAAAAACTTCCAGATAACCTTAAACAGCTTTTCAGGCCAGTGGCAATGTCGCGTCCAGACAATGATCTCATAGCAGAAGTGATTCTGTATTCAGAGGGATTCAAAGATGCTAAAGAATTAGGCAGAAAGTTGGTTGCCATTTTCAACCTATCTAGGTAGGTTCTTCCATTTTAATGTTCATATTTTATGTTTCCAGTGTATGTTCATTTTTTTCATATTTTCTAGTTTACGCAATGAATGAGCTTGTTGATCTTTTTGTTATAGTATGAATATAATGTATTTTATTTCAAATAATAATAAAAATATCTGTATGAAGCTATTCTTTTTCTTAGTTGTCATTAACTATTTTTTTCATAAGATTTGTATTGGCCTGCTGTGACTAAATGGTTATGTCACCTGTTTCCCTGGTGACTACCCAGAACCTACAGTTCTTTAAAGGGATGCGTTCATGCTTTAGTTCTAGTATTAGAGATTAATTTTTAGCACCCTAGACAACCTGCAATTCTGATTCATATTATTTACTAGATAATAGAGAACTGGGATATTGTTAAAGGTGGGAGAGTAAGCTGGGTTATCAAAGAGTTCATGAATAGTGGTCCTAGCTACTTTTCATTGAAGGGCTTCATTAAGATAGTCACTGCTTAGGCTGAATTTATCTTGTTCATTGTGGTGCTTTCTTCAGTTGCTTTCTTGAGTGATTATTTGTGTAATTGATTTTCTTGTGTAAATTAATGAAATTCTAGTATTAATTTCAATGTCTCAATCTATACTTCTTTGGATGTGATGCTACAAGTAATTTCTTGCAAAATTAATCTTTTCTTTATTGTTACTTCAGGGAACTTTTGACACCCCAGCAGCATTATGATTGGGGATTGAGAGCTTTGAAGACAGTTCTGAGAGGAAGTGGGAATCTTCTGAGACAGTTGAAGAAAAATAGCACAAAAGAAGATGGTATGGCTTATTATTCCTATTAAAATACCTAGTTTAAGAAATATGTTTTCATTTTGAATAGTTTGTATTACTGAAAAGTTGTAGACACAGTGTAGACAATTTCTATAAACCTTGCAGTTAGTCTATTTTTAACATCTTAGTGTGGTATACTTATATCAGTTAATTGAGGAATTTTGCTGTGTTTTCTTTTTAATGAAAGTTTATATATTATTCTGATTTTTTTTCTACTTTTAACCTGACAGGAAAAATCAAGGGTACATTACATATGAAGTAGTAGTGATGTGTAAAAGAATAGTCAAATCCACTGGCTTTTAAAATTAATGTTCATTAGAATCACAGGCTGTGATGTATGCCTTTAATCCAGAATTGAGGAGGCTGAAACAGGAAGATTAGGTTCTAGTCCAACCTGGGTAATATGATGAGATCCTGCAGCCACACACTGTAGGAATCTACCCTCATCATTTCTGATTACAGGTATTCAGTGGCACATGAGACTTAGTTAACAGAGATGTTGGAGACACATCGCTGTGTTTTTTCTTCTAATAGGTAGAGGCAGTGTACTGTGATTAGATTAAGTTCTTAGTGGAGAGGAGGCTGTTTATCTTGTTCTGCTGTTAGGTACATGACACGACGTCATCTGGGATATTGATTTCTTCTGCTGGTGAAGTTGGTGCTGGCTAGTCTTCCTTTCTGTAAAACTGATTTTCCCTGATCCCTAGGTTTTGGCTATCAACATGTCACTGAGTCTATCTCACCTTCAAAGTGAGGCAGCTAAGACTAAGCTCTGCCTCTCAGCCTAGGCAATAGCTGCTTACATTCTTGCTGATTTTATAAAGATTTTCCCTTCCATCATTGTGCATGACTTGAACTTTTAACATCAGTATGTCCTCAGACCATACTTGGCTCATAAAAAGCAAATGCTTTTGTCTCATCTTATAGAAGAAATGACTCCTGTGTCCTTGTAGAAATGCCGAATTTTTCTCTTCTTCTAGTTGCTATTAAAAATTAAATAACAAAACTATCAATCACAATCTAAGGAGAAGAAAGAAAAATTCACAATAAAAAAAGATTGAAGCAATTTCTATTCTGATCCAACTCCACACAAGGTACTAGAAAGAAAACTTGAGTGAGAAGAAAGACTGTAGATCCAAGCATAGGAAAAGGGGGACATGAAATTCCTTACTTGGGCTTTAAATGCTAAAGGTTCACATCTTCAAAGAGAAAGTTCATTAAGCTCCACTACTGGGTTGACATATGGAAAGATGGATAGCTGTTTTGTGAAAGGCTTAAGTAATATTTCTATTTTTGATAATTTTTAATAAATATTAAAAATGGATGCTTAGTAAATAAAGATGGCTATGAATTTAGTACTTGAAATCAACTTGAGAACTATCATACTTCTTCATATCTACTTATAATTTAGCAGTTTGGGGGAAATGCCAGGAAATACAACAAATATAGTGTCTTTGCCTTGTGTATTTTGATTGCTTAGTCTGGAATTCACTTAATAAGAATCTGGTAATGATATGAGCATTTGCACTTAGTCTAAGAATGGGTTTTTGAGCTGCTTAGATCAAGATGAACCAAAGATTACCATTTAAAGCAGTGGTTCTCAACCTTTTTAATGCTACATCTCTTTAATACAGTTCCTTATGTTGTGGTGACCCCCAACAATACAATTATTTTGGTTGCTACTTCATAGCTGTGATTTTGCTACTACAATGAAAAGTTATGTGGATGTGTGTGTTTTCTGATGGCCTTTAGTGATCCCTAAGGGTTGTTCAACCCCCAAAAGGGTTGCAAAGGGTGAGAGCTGCTTAGAGTGTTATTTTAGGAAGGAAATTCTTTTTAATAACATTGGAATTTAGAAATACTTAAATCTAGAGCAGGTTTACTTGATTCCCGGTTGTAACATTTGCAGCTGTGTCATGTTTTAGAGACTTGATATGTATGTAAAACTGAAATAGAAGAGGATTATATGACATAAATGGTAAGTCTGTTATAGAAATGGAAATGATACCAATGGAAATGATTTTTAGTGTGAAAATGTGGTACAGTGGGATTCAAATCCCATGAAAAGTTTATTTCTCAGCAATGAAAACATGCAAAAGGAAGTGTAGCAGTTATGACTTCCTGTTTATAAGTGTGTCTAGCATGCTGTTTAATAATTAGGAGTGAATAGCAAGGCTATAGCTTACTAAAATGTTTTATTACTCAATTGATAAAAATGATTTTAAAATGAAACTTTTTCTGTAGTTAATGAAAATCACATTGTGGTGCAAGCATTGAGACTTAATACAATGTCAAAATTTACATTCGCTGATTGCACACGGTTTGATGCACTGATTAAAGATGTCTTTCCTGGCATTGACTTTAAAGAAGTAGAATACGATGAACTAAGTTCTGCATTAAAGCAAGTCTTTGAGGAGGCCAATTATGAAGTCATACCCAATCAGGTAACTGTCAGGGATATTTTGAAGTAGATTAATGCCTTTCCTTAGTCAATATTTATGAACAGTCATTATCAATCATCTTCTTAAGTCATTGTTCATCTGTCAACTTTACTCTTATTCTAGAGCACTTCTTGGGTCTTCAGGTTCTGACTAGGGTGCTTGGTGTGCTTCATGCATGTTTAATGTTACTTATGTTCTTGATTAGTATTAACTCTTCACCAGACAGTAATCATCACAAAAGTCAGCATCTACATATGTTTTTGCTCAACATTTTTTCCTGGTGCCTGTCCACAGCATCTTACGTGTGATAGATGGGTCATATAGACTTTCACTTATTGATTACATGTAATTTAGTTGCACCTTGATAACTTATTAGTAGGAATTCTTCTAACAACGCTTCTTTATATGGCACAGATGATTGTTTAAAAGTAACATTTCCCTTTAACTTGTATTGAAAAGTAAAATTTAAATTAGTGAGTAAAATCATGTGCTTGAATGTATTAATAACTAAACAAAATAAAGCATCTATGTTTTCAACTTTATGTAAAGCAGCCTCTTTAAAAGACAAATGCTGAGCTTAAAGGTCACATTGTAAATATGTTCTCATTTGTTTAACTAGTGGTCTATTTGAGGTTTTATTTTGCAGTAAGGAAATTTATATTTGCAGAAGAAAGGTATTTGCAGAATGGCAAGACTGGTGAATCACATATGAACATATTTTTTTTCTCTTAGATGAAGAAGGCTCTAGAATTATATGAACAGTTGCGCCAGAGGACGGGCGTTGTTATTGTTGGTCCAAGTGGTGCTGGCAAGTCTACTCTTTGGAGAATGTTAAGGGCTGCACTTTGTAAAATTGGCAAAGTCGTAAAACAATACACTATGAATCCCAAAGCTATGCCCAGACATCAGCTATTAGGACATATTGACATGGATACCAGAGAGTGGTCAGATGGTGTTTTGACAAATAGTGCTCGCCAAGTAGTTCGTGAGCCTCAAGGTTGGTCACTAATTTATTTATCTTAGAGAAAAACATAACCTGTTTATAATGTTTGCACTGAAGTATATGTGTGACTTAAAACACTTGTAACTTTTTTTGCTATTTTAGTAGATGCTTACTATTTTTATTTTTGTTTTGTGGAGACAGAGTTTTATGCTGTCATTTTATTCATCACTCAATAGCAAATTTAATAAAATAAAAATAAGTATAACTTGATTAAAATATAATTCATATCTAGTTTACTGAAAGTATAAAAAATCTTGGATTACTTAGTCGACATATGCCTTAATATAACTGATATATTTGATCAAGTTATTTTGAAAATTGAAATGGTAAAACAATTTATTTCTTGGAGTAAGTTTTCTCAGTTTACTTGCATTGTTTTGTTTTTTGTTTTTATTTTATATTTTTGAGATAGGATCTCGCTATGTAGGTTTGGCATAGAACTTGCTGTGTAGACCAGAATGGACTTGAACTCGATGAGCTCTGCCTGCCTCTGCCTCCAGAATGCTACTAAAAGGCCCGTGCCACCGTGCCTGACTTGGTTTTAAAGAGAATTTTTGACCAAAATCTCAGTAGACTACTTTGCCAACTCTTATTTTAATGAGTAGCTTTTCAAGTAAGGCACTTCAGAAATTGATGTGATCAGAGGGCTTTTCAATGAGATTCTTCATTTTTCTTATAATAATACATTAAATAAAGGCCACATACTAACCTTTCCTAGACTGTTGGTGACATTTCCCACTTTGAGTTGTTTTTTAGTACAATTTGAATGACTTTGATTTGAGGAAGCACAGATGAAATGTCTTTGCTCTTGAAAAGACTGCCAGCAGTGCCTACATACAGCCTGGTTACTCTTCTTACTGTTCTTCCCATTGCAGGTCACCTTTGCAATACTAAAATCAGTGACAGCACTCAGTCTCTTCTTCGTAGTGAAAATTAGGTTCTCCATATTTTTCTAAAAGATGTTATGTACTCATATATTCTCATGACATACCAAACACATAGACCAGGAGATTATTTTAGGTATCTCATTGAAACAGAAATATTCATCTTATACACCACCTTTTAAGGGACATTGTGAGTTCAATCTGCATGGTTAGAGGTAACAATAATAATATTGTGTTGGTTGTAGCTTATCTTTGAGCAGTAGAAGCAGGATTGCCCACAGCTTGTCTAGCATATGTGTAGCACTATTTCCTATGACAGTTCACCCTGCTCAACTCTGTTCTTTATATTAAGATGGAAATTAGTTCTAAGTAATGAAAGTTACTTTACTCCTTAATAGCATCTGTCCCCACAACCTCTGTGTGTGTGTGTGTGTGTGTTTGTGTGTGTATGTGTGTGTATATATGTGTGATATTTTAAAGCCCTTATTCTTGTGTCTTGGAAATAGATGTCAGCTCATGGATAATCTGTGATGGTGACATTGACCCTGAATGGATAGAATCTCTGAATTCTGTTCTGGATGATAATCGGCTGCTCACCATGCCTAGTGGAGAAAGGATTCAGTTTGGTCCAAATGTTAACTTTGTATTTGAAACTCATGATTTAAGTTGTGCTTCACCAGCTACAATATCTAGAATGGGAATGATATTTCTTAGGTAAGACACAGATCATTTCTATACTATATATTAGAATATTCTTTATTTATCATTTTAGTTTCATAACTAACCTAATTAGAATAGAATGGATAGCCTGGAGATAGTGGTATATATCATTTATTCCAGCACTTAGGAGGCAGAGGCTGGTGTTCACTTGAACTCTGTGAGTTCAAGACCATCCTGGTGTACAGAGCAAGTTACAATACCCCTAGGGCTACAAAGAGAAACCTTATCTTTAAAAGGCCAAAAAAAAAAATGAGTTTATATCAGTTATGTATTCATATTGATTGTATCTATGATTAGGTTTTTTGGTTGGATTTTAATTGATTCAGAGTTTGTTTTATTATATGTGAATTATTTTAGCAATTTGGTCATACCTCAAAAATCTAAGTATTTTTATTTTAAGAGAAATAGGAACTACTTAATTTCCTCTAAAAATTTGAAATACTTTGATTGAATTCAGAGATGTAAGCATACTGAATAAGCACTAGAACACAGAGTTCAAATCCCAGCATCATATCTTATTACAGAGCTTTAAATTCATAAGACATTACGACTAATTCAAGATTAGGTTCCATAGCCTAAATTTGGCATCTTACACCTTGACAACCTCTTTCCTAAGTAAATTTTTACTTTTCCAGTAAACTGAGAAAACAGCAAAAATGAGTACTAACTAGTTTTAGGTTTCACATACTCAGTGTTGTGTCCTAGCTAGTTTTAAATATCACATCCACAGTAACAAGTAGTAACTAGTTTTAAGTGTCACACACTCGTTCACATACCAGAGCATGGATATTTGGATCAGGTTTGTTTTCCAAAATGAGTAATAGTTTGGCACAAATGTATAGAATTTATCATTCATCAACCATGTATTTCAGGACAGTTTGAGGCTGGCTTATGTTGTAGCTGATGCACTGCTGTTACCACTGGGCTTTAGAGTATGTTTTGAAATTATTTAACTGCTTGTTTCACTGAAAGTATGACCAGAAGCATTTATATTAAACTGATCATCAGCTTCAATTAGTATTGGAGTTAAATTAACTCCATATAAAATTAACTCAAGCAAATCAGAGGCCTTCCTATATACAAAGGATAAACAGGCAGAGAAAGAAA
>NW_022196906.1:1973272-1985978 GCF_008632895.1 Mastomys coucha | reverse complement strand
TTTGGAGGGGAAACTGGGAAAGGAGAAATTTACATGTAAATAAAGAAAATATCTAATTAAAAAAATTAAAAAAAAATTATTTCAGATATATAGTTTCATTGTATTATCATATATTTAGTGTTATAATCTTGTGAGAATATTATAGTAAAAAGTGAGTTTACAGATAAATTTAAACTTTTTTATTCAATATTTATCATGTATTTTACAGTGATTTAAATGTAGTAGAAAGACTTCACAAAAGGAATGAGACTGATATTTATAAAGGATAAAAAGGTATATACCTTATAAGTAGGTGCTATGAATATTTTGCAGAAATAGTAACATACTACTACAGAGGATGGTAAATTGTTAGTGGCACAGGTATTGGTTGTATGAGGCCTAAAGAATATGTATTATTTCATATAAAATAAAGCTATCTATTAACGTTTAGATTGCTGTGTATTCTAGCATGGACCTTTTGCGTTTCCTTTATTTCTCCTGACGTATGCTAAGCATGTATCTGTGGAGGGGCCCAGTGAAAACTTTTTTGTAGGGTCTTGAGTACTGCTAATTTATACAGCACATACATGGAAGTCACCGAAGCCAACTTTCTGTGCTAACGGCTGACATCCTCAATGGACTGTGATCTGTAGGAACAGGACTTTAGTTGGCCTAAGTTTCTTCCTAAGTAGCTTGCATGTTTGTGTTAATCTCCTGTAGTGATGAAGAAACAGATCTTAACTCTCTCATAAAATCTTGGTTGAGGAATCAGCCTCCTGAATACAGAAGTAATCTTGAAACCTGGATTGGAGATTATTTTTCAAAAGCGTTACAGTGGGTTTTAAAGCAGGTGAGTTGACCATATTTTATGATCAATGAAGTGAAGTGGGATGTATAATCAGGGGTTGTGCTTGCTCTTGCTGCCTGTGGTAGAGCTCTGTTAGGATCTGGGTATGGAGTAGATTTTGCCATTGTCCCTTGCCTGGTCACTTACATTACTTTCATTAGTTAGTCTTAGTTTTGTGTCTATAGAATCTCACCTCACTTCCCTGAAAAGCTTGACTACCAGATTGTCTTCTTAGTGGAAAAACCATTTGTTTCACCTTACTGTAATTATCTACATGCATATCATGTTAAATACATTAGTAAGCTATTACTGCAATTCAAAAGGGACAGTAAGTTACTTACATTAATATTTGAAGCATTTGCTTATACAATAAAAATAGACATCTAGATATGTGAAGTCCAATCTAGTAAGAACACATCTTCCTAGAGAAGGGTCTATCTGGGCAGTAGAATGCCACATAGACACATCAGGACCATCACCAGCATTGGCAGGAATACTGCTGTCTTGGAGTAATTTACCATGAGGCAGGAGTAGATGCTTAGCATGAATAGAAGATTATAATCTGTTTCCATGCATTCATAATTTTTAAAAAATGATGTGGATGTTATTAATTTTATGAAAAATGCAAACATATAAAAATTAAATAGCAACTATTCCTTTGATATCAAATAACTACTACTCTGAACTTCATCTAGAGGTCATTTTTTTTTTTCATAATGATTATACAAAAATTGAAAATTTGCTGTAGTTTTTCTTTTTTTTTTGCTTCTCTTCCTTTGTGAGGATGAAACCTGGAGAAATGAAGAGAAGTTTTAAAATAATGCAGACTAACTAGTTTTCCCTGTCCTTAGAGAAGGAAGATTTCCTCAGTTTGACAAAGGTGTTTCTCCTGCTTGCTTCCACCCTAACACTCATCAACCATATTAGTATGTTTACATTCACCTGGAAGTTTTTGAGGGCAGGGAACAAGACTGTCATGCCTCATGGTAAATTCCAGAGCAAGTTTGTTAAGAAAAGAGAGTGAGATGGTCCTGGCGGTGGGATTCCCACTATCTGTGTCTGCCATCTTTTCACCAGATCATTATCTCATTCTAGCAGTGCAGTCCTTGAGGTCTGCTAACTTCCCTGATGTTGGTACGTGTGTGAGTGTTGGCATAAGGGTGTGACACACTAGCTAACATCTACTTAGGTATGAGATTCACTATGAAAGGGCAAGCTGATTCAATCCTAGAGTAGATAGATGGAGGAGTGGTGAAAAGGAAATAGGTGATGTTTGTCTGTTTAGTATAGTAGTTACGTCTGTGTCATTCATAAGGCAGGAAAGCTATTTGGGCTAATAGTTTCAGAACCTTAATTATGTCATGAAGGGAAGCAGAGCAGAGCTGATGGAGCTCATGGCAGTGGTGATGTGTGGGTGGGATTCCTTACACCACTGTGCTTTATGTTGGCAAGGAAGTAGAGAACAGGCCAGATCCAGGGGTGTCTATAAACATGAATAGGGAACCAGCTTCTACAGCTGGATCTTGCCTGTTAAAGATTATATACCTTCATGATAGTGTCACATACTGGAGACAGGCCTTAAAACATGAAACTGGGGTGGGCATTTTAGATGCAAACCACCTTAGCTCTGGTCTGAAGTTTTTAGAATATGTTTGTATCTTCTTCAGGTTGAGGAAGTACATAATGTATCTATGTATCTATTTGAGAATTCTAGCATTTATAGTTCAAAAATGTATAATTACTTATAAAAATTATTTTTATATTTTCAAAGTCTACATGTAAACTGAAAAAATATCCATAATTCCTAAATAAATGAAAAGGGTGGATATAAAGGTTTTTTTGGCAGTGATCTGTGTCAATTTGTATGGTTTGGCATTTGCTGGTTAATATCTGTCTTTCCTGCCTTGGTTCCATGAATTTTAATCCACAGAATGACTATGTGGTAGAAACAAGTTTGGTTGGGACTGTGATGAATGGTTTGTCCCACCTCAATGGATGCAAATATCATGACCAGTTTATTATTAATCTTATACGAGGACTGGGTGGAAATCTGAATATGAAATCGCGTCTGGAGTTTACCAAGGAGGTAAGGAACTTTTTAAAGGCTCTTTTCAGCCACAATTCTCAGCTTTTCTTGACCTTTAATTCTCAACACACAGTGATGTAACTCTAAGGTATGCAACTTTAAGTTATGAATTTATACAATTTGGTAGACTTAACAGTTCATCTGTATCAATATAGGTCTGCATGCATGTTTGTGTGTGTATGCATGTTTCTGTATATCAAACTTAGAACTTCTAATATTCCTAAATTTTTATGGTATTTTATAATAAAGTAAGGTTTGGAACATAAAAGTAAGTGAGGCTTAAACCTATTTAGCCATATAAATATATTCCATTATTTCATTTAGCTTTAATTTCATAAGAATACAGTTTTTAAATTATTCTTTAGAATAGTGTTAGCACTTAGAAATACTAGGGTATTTCTAATTATTTATTTAATAATGTCAGATTGTATTTGAACCACTGGGTCAGAAAGCCAGTTTCTATATCATAAGGGGCTTTTCTCTTTCTTTTTCTGTGTATGGGTGTTTCCTTGCTTGTGTGTCTATGTACCATGTGTGTGCCTGGGCCTGTGTAGGCCAGAATATAATGTTGTATTATCTGCAACTAGAGTTACAGATGATTGTGAGCCTCCATGTGGGTGCTGAGAATTGAACTTGGGTAGTCTGGAACAGCAGTCAGTGCCCTTAACCTTCTCTCAGGCCTCTCCAGGAGTGCGTAACCAGGAGTGCGTAACCAGGAGTGCGTAACCAGGAGTGCGTAATTAACTAAGACCAAAACAGTGTTCGTTTGTTAGTTCTTAGGGCTGTTGTTTGTGCTTTCTCTGACCTGTTGGCTTCTCCATGGCTGCAAGTCCTCTTACCTCTCACTGTACCACTCAGCACCTTCCTGTGTACTGCTCTGAAACATTCCCATGTACAAACAACAACTTCAGTGTGGAAGAGCAGAATCCTTCATGGAACGCTGTGGGTGTAACTCAAACCGTTTCTGGGAAACGTTGGAAATAAAGGGCTTTGGCATTCTTGAAGTCTGCAATCTGAGAGAATATTATTAAAACTTGAATATATTTTATTATTTTGTAACTTGATCTATAAATATCTACTAAGTTGGTATTTTCTTATATATTTTATTGTACTTATGATTGTATTGAGGTAAAATGCTATTTTAATTTTAAAGTTTGCTTAGAAGTGAAGTGTATATAAACTACTTTTAAAAAGCCGATTTACCGTGGAGATACTTTCTTTGATGAATATGTAAAAATACCTCATTACACCATTTTCCACTCAAGGTCTTTAATTGGGCCCAGGAGATCCCCCCAGACTCTCATAGACCAATGGATACCTACTATGACTGTGAGCGAGGACAGTTAGCATCCTACGTGCTGAAGAAGCCAGAGAGCCTGACAGCTGATGACTTCAGCAGTGGCCACACTCTTCCTGTCATTCAGACTCCTGATATGCAGCGAGGCTTAGATTATTTCAAACCCTGGCTAAGTTCAGATACCAAACAGCCATTTATTCTGGTGGGACCAGAAGGATGTGGCAAAGGGTAAGAAAATGCCTTCAGAATTTGTTTCTTTTCTCCCCAAGGATTAGGTTTCCTTTGGTTAAAAGCACTTAGATTTTTATGAAGAACACTTTCCACTTTCACTCATGTTTAAGAAAAAATGACTACAGAGAAGACTGTCATTTTCTCTCCAAGGTTGTGTAGTCTTAGAAAATACATGTAGTCACAACAAAAATTGAACTCTTTATATACACTTAAAGGTTACTATATGAGTTAACCGTCTTCTAACAGTTGAGTACAGCTCTCTTATTAAAAATAGTATCTAGCTTAATGGAGGCCACCTATATTTAGAGCATACATCATTAATGTTTTAGGAGTAAATCTGAATTACTAGTTTTACCTGTATGTTGGCAGAGTAATAATTTGAAAAAATTCTATACAATCATGCTAGTTATCAAAACTCTTGGAAAATTTAAAATCTTTTCATAAACTATGGGGGATCAAAATAATATATTCTGTATATCTTGTAAAACTGAACTTATAAGATCTGCAAGATTTGCAGGAATACTTTTTTCTCAGTTTGAAAGTTAGGAAGTTACTGGTGACTGTGGTGACTATATCTGTATTCATTATTCTCCTTCTCTACATAATCTGAAGTAAAACAGAAAAAAGATAGCAGTTCCATATTGTGTGTAAGGAATGTTTTGTTGGACACATTTTCCCAGTGAAATGTCACCCAGTGTCACCTGTCTCTTGTAGGATGCTGCTCAGGTATGCCTTCTCTCAGCTCCGCTCCACAGAGATTGCCACAGTCCACTGCAGTGCTCAGACTACTTCTCGGCACCTTCTGCAGAAACTGAGCCAGACTTGCATGGTAATCAGTACAAACACTGGTCGAGTATACAGACCAAAAGATTGTGAAAGGCTCGTATTGTATCTGAAAGATATCAACCTGCCCAAGCTTGATAAGTGGGGGACCAGCACTTTGGTGGCTTTTCTCCAGCAGGTAAGTTTTAGCAGCTGACTCCTTTACCTATAATAGGAACCGGTATCATTTCTTACAGATACAAAATCTGTGTTCCTTCTGTTGGACCCGTCGTATCTAGCACACCTCATCAGAATTTAAATTCTTGTAACACTTAAGTCTTGTTCTAGGTCAACCATTCCCCAGTTGGAAATCTGTTCCTTATACTTCTTACTAGTCGGGACAGTGCAGGAATCAGCAGCTGGAATAAGGGAGGGAGGCGTCCATGTCTGCTGTGTTTGCCCCTGACTGTAGATACTCTTTTTTCTGAAAGCCTGGGGCCCAGCCCCCTTTCCTCTTTGACTGTGTCACATGTTCTTACTCAATAGAAAAGATTTATTCTTCTATGAATTGTATCATAGTAAAGGTACCAAATTTTTAGAGTTCACTATGTTTATTTGGTCTATGGAACTGTAGAATATGATAATATAGTTATAGAAAAGCCTGAAATGTTTTTTTTTTATTACTTTCTGACTCCTGGCTATTTTTTGGGGGGGTGGGGTGGGTTGCTTTGAGGCAGGGTTTCTTTGTGTAACCCTGGCTGTCCTGGAACTAACTCTGTAGACCAGGCTAGCCTCGAACTCAGAAATCAGCCTGCCTCTGCCTCCCACGTGCTGGGATTAAAGGCATGTACCATCACTGCCCAGCCTGGGTTTTTTTTTGTTTTTAAATAATTGCTAATAGATTTATAATACTATTTGGATTTTACTGTTTAATGGAATGAAAACATTTTGAAAGAGGTATAATCAAAGATAATATTATCTGGATGCTGGGTAGAACAATATGATTTTTTGGGACATAAAAATTTAAAATGTATTAATTACTGATTTAGGTAAAAGGTGGTGGTTACATATAGAAATAATTAAAATTTAGATAATACTGCATATTATGATTAATCTTGATAGTCAAATTGACAAGATTTGTCATCATCATACAAAGATATATCTTGGTGTATGTGTGCCAAGATTTTCTAGACTCATCTAATTAAAGTGGGAAGACGCACCCTAATATGGGCAGCATTCTTCATCTTGTTGGAACCCCGACTAAATTAAATGGAGCAGGAACCTGGACAGCAGAGTTTGTCACCCTCTCCTGACTTTGGGAACAGTGGCACTAACAGTTTCCCCTTCCTGCTGCCCTGTGGGCATGCTGGTAGATTGTCCCTTTGAACTGTAAGACCGACCTTGCCTAGGGTGGGTTTGTCAGGTGCTTTGTCACACCAAGGAGACAAGCAATCAGTGCATGATTTTAGTATAGAGAAATCTAAAGTAAAAAATAATTTATAAACATTTGTTTTCATATAGGTGTTAACATATCAAGGATTTTATGATGAAAATTTGGAATGGGTTGGTCTGGAAAATATTCAGATTGTAGCTTCCATGTCAGCTGGAGGAAGACTGGGGAGACACAAACTGACCACCAGGTTTACGTCTATTGTCCGTCTTTGTGCCGTAGAGTATGTATCTTAGTAACAGTTTTCTGTTTGTTTGTATTTTATTCGGGATACCCACCAAGAATATTTCAAAGCGTAGAAAGTAAAATGGTTAAGCCAATACATTTTTTTCCCAAACTTTTCACACTGGCTTATAGTATGTTAGGTCTTTTATACAAGGAGATAAAACTCTGTATGTCTTTACCCCTAAACATCAGAAGGAGGAACCAACTGAGAGCTTTAACTCTTTATTTACTTTTTAGTTAATGAATAGCATAAATATATTGTACCTGTTGATATGATGTTATGTAATATTCTGATGTTATCAAATACATAATGTTTAAGTCAATTTAAACATACATATTTATCACTATGATGAAAACACTTAAAGTTCTTTCTTTTTATAGTATTAGAAATTAATCCTAGGGTTCCCTCATATTAGTTAAGCATTTTATTTCTGAGCTATGTCCGCAACCCTACAAAATCTCCTCCTTTACCTTTGTGAAGTGCACAGTATACAATTGCTGCCTCTGACTTCTTGCTTACTCCTGTTCAGATGCAGCTTCGTCTCATTACCAGCCTTTACATGACCTTCTTCCCTCTTTCCTGAGCCCAGTTCCTCATAACAACCACTCCACTCTCTACTTGTATGAACACAGCGTTTTTTTTAGGCATTGTGCTGTCTTGTCTGCATTTCTGTGTTTGGCTTATTTTACTTAACATGATGATCACTGACCAGTCCTGTCCGTAATTTTTTGAAATGCCTTGGTTTCCTTATTTATATGGCTAACCCTATTTCCTTATGTCTATGTATTTTTCCTTTTCTCCTTAATTGGTGGATGCTTAGATTGTTTGTATTGTGTGTGGGGTGTCATAAAAAATGGTACCATGACTGTGGGAGTACCATGACTATTTTCTTAGACATAAATGTTTTATGTATCTCACAAAACCAGTATTATTAAAATGTATGGCGATAACTGACAGGAGTTGAATGTGATGAAAGGTGAGTTAGAGCTCATGACTTGGGATGGAGTCCATCTGTCCATCCTGTGATCATGGGTGTGACTAGGACTTCTGAGTACTGTGTTCATAGCACTGTCCCTTTGTGACCTTTCACCTTCCTTCCTTCCTTATCTTTGTGGGTTACAGGTTCCTGCTAACTACATGTATCTATGACTATTGGTTTTACTGGTATGTTTTTGGTGCCAGTTAATCTACATGGAAGTAAAGTTGGTTTGAAGAAACAGGCTAGTGTTTATTGTGTCCTTTATTTTCTTAGACTTCTGACCTGAATTGCTGCCCTTTATATAGGCTTTACTTAACTTAAAATGCTTTTTTTTTTTTTTAGTAAAATATACTATTTATTCTGAAGATGAATGGCTTTTCAATTTTTGTTTTTATATAGTTTGATTAGTCTTCTATAAAGCTTCTACTGTTGGAGAATAGACACTGAGGGATCTAGTCAGCATTTTCAGAGAAGTAGAGACTGAGCCTCTTCAGATCCCTGGGCAGCCTTAGAGATCTGGGTCTTAGAGAAGTGTAGCTTGAAAGCTTACACAGTTATATCTTAATGTGAAGATAGTAATTTAGGCTATTGATTTATTTCAGCTTTCTTATTTTTTGTCTTTCCTTTTTAGTTACCCAGAAAGAGAACAGTTACAGACAATCTATGGAGCATATTTGGAAGCAGTTCTGCATAAAAATCTGAAGAATCATTCTATTTGGGGTTCTTCATCAAAAATTTATCTCTTAGCAGGCTCTATGGTACAGGTGTATGAACAGGTACATAAAAGTTTATGTTGTAGTTTCCTGGTCTGTTGGCTTCATCCTATCTTTGTGCTGATGCCCTGGCTTTTCCTTCTTGTCACAGTTAGTATAGTGTGATAGACAACACAGGGACAACATATTCAGGTTACATGCTGCTAGACAGAATGAATAACTTAGTGTCTGTGGTAGTTAAATGAGGAAGTAAAGTAAAATTTGATCTGAATTGGGGGGAAAAACAATAGAAAACCACAAAGTATTTGATGATGAAAATTTTGTTAGATAAAAGGAATAAAAGGAATAGTGTAGGTAGTGTTTGTGGAAGATGCTCTTACAAGGCTGGGTAGAAGTTGGAAGGATAAGTTAGGAAGGACGAGGTCACTTTAAAAATATATACTTGTTTTTTCTTTTTGTTTTTTTGTTTTTGTTTTTCGAGACAGGGTTTCTCTGTGTAGTCCTGGCTGTCCTGGAACTCACTCTGTAGACCAGGCTGGCCTCGAACTCAGAAATACGCCTGCCTCTGCCTCCCAAGTGCTGGGATTAAAGGCGTGCACCACCACCGCCCAGCTAAAAATGCATATACTTGTTAACAGTCAAGATGGCAGTAAGAGGAATGGCTGTGGCTGTGGGGTAGGGCCAGCCTTTACACTCAGTGCCATTCTGGTTCTCACTACTAGAACACTTTTCGATTTTGGAGTGGTTTCATTGAGTTTTATGGGTGTTTTAGAATTTCAGCTGTTACTTTAGTTCTTCAGTTTAAAGTTTCTGTAGTTGTACTCCTATGCCACCCCAACCTTTGGCAGTCTGTTGAACCCTATGAGCTGATCTTGGAGTAATACTTTGAAGTGCTGGGCATGGTCGTGCAAACCTTGGACCAGTCCCTGGATGACTGAGGCAGGAAGATTGCCATGATTACATAGTGAGCTCTAGGCCAGCCTGGGCCATAGTGTGAGATTCTGCCACAAAAAACAAACACGAGTCAAATGTATAGGATGAATTATATAGGCTAATAAAAAAACAAAAAACAAAATGAAACAACAGTTCTATTGAAAGAAGCCAGACATTGGCCTTCCGATGAGTCTAAGTTGACAGGAAATACAGAGAATGATGCAAGCACTGAGAGCAAACTGCTTGCGTTGTGTTCTTTTCCAGGTGCGGGCCAAATTCACAGTGGATGATTACAGCCACTATTTCTTCACACCCTGCATTCTCACTCAGTGGGTTCTTGGCTTGTTCAGATATGATTTAGAAGGAGGTAAGTTTCAGATCTGTGTGTGTATAATTTCCTTATAACTTGAACTTGTATACTTGTTTATTATTTAATACTTGTATAATAAGTATTTTGGTAATAATTATATTTAAAAATGACAACTATTATTACATTAAATTAAATAGCTTCATTATGTTTATTACTATTAAAAGGATAGAAATATACTCTATTCTTTTTGTAACTTATTTATCACTGTACAAATTTGATCTTAGAAAAGGTAAAATCATTTTCTTTTATAGCTAAACCATTTTTATTAAGCAATTTGGAAATGATTATTTTATTGAGCAACTATAAACACTGTTTTAAACATACCAGCTTATTAAAGAAATGAATTTTAACTTTTTTTCCATTTTTTTCTGTTTACCTGCTTCCAAAATTATGGTATGTAGATTCTCACCATATATTTATTTTATAACATTATGTTAAATAGATCACTTGAAAATAATTTAAGTCTTCCTGCAATTAAAGAAAATTTTGTCCTCCTTAGGGTCCTCTAACCATCCATTAGATTACGTGCTCGAAATTGTAGCCTATGAAGCACGGCGCTTGTTTCGGGACAAAATTGTTGGTGTGAAGGAGCTGCATTTGTTTGATAACATTTTAACTTCAGTCCTCCAAGGAGACTGGGGCTCAGACATACTGGACAACATGGCAGGTAATAGAAGAGAGCTTATGTCAATGTACAGTTGTTATGGTGCTTTGAAATTTGTTTCTGACCAGATGCGTGATTTCATGTATGAACAAACAGAACTTTGGGTGATTTCAATTTCAGTTTTCCCCAAAGGGAAGATGTCCAGTCATTTTTGCTAGAATTCTACAATTACAATCCCACATTTCAATCAGCTTTTCCCCACATAGTCTCCTTTCTATCTTCATCTGTCTGTCTGTCTGTCTGTCTGTCTGTCTGTCTGTCTGTCTGTCTGTCTGTTTGTCCGTCCGTCTGTCTGTCTGCCTGTCTATGTATGTATGATGTATGAATGTAAGAGTGTGTGTGTGTGTGTGTGTGTGTGTGTGTGTTCACCTGCTGATGGCTACCTAGGCTGATTCTATGTCTTGGCTGATGTGTATAGGCGCAGGTGTCTTTGTGATGTAGACTTAAAGTCTGTGAGCTACATATAAGGAAGTGTAGTACAGCTTGGACATGGGGGTCATGGGCAGTTCTATTTGTAGGTTTTTAGGATGCTCCACACTGATTTCCATGCTGCCAATGTTTAGATTTCATCATCAGGGTACAAAGGTTCCTCTTTTCCAGCTTCTTTGCCAGCATTTATTGTTTGTTTCTTAATTGTAGCTATACTGACTGAAGTGAGATAGACCCTCCGTGTACTTTTAAGTTGCCTTTCCCTGCTGGCTAAGGTGTTGAATTTTATTTTGTATACTTAGTGGCTAGTTGTATATAGTTTGAGAACTGTCCAGTTCATCTGTGTATTTGTGCTATATTTTTGGTGTTGAACTTTTTTTTCCAGATGTTGCTTTAGATAGTAATCCTTTGTCAGATGTCTAGCTGGCAATTGTTTTACCCAGCCTGTAGGGCATGTGCCCTTTGCTGTGTAGATACTTTTATGCTTCCAACGGTGCTTTCAGTTGATTCTTGTGTTGCTTGCTGGGCTCGTGGAGAACTGCTTGGGAAGGCCTTGCCTAGTCTTAGATCTCTAAGAGTTTCTCTTGGGGTTTGCTCTAGTATTTTCATTGTTATAGGACTTAAGGTCTCTAATAATCCATTTTGAATTCACCTTTGTGAGAAATGGATCTAATTTAATTTGATTTGCTTATATGTGGATAGTGAGCTTTCTCATCACTGTTGTTGAAAATATGATTTTTTTTCTCTAATATGTAGCTTTGGCACATTTGTCAAAGGATGAAAACAACAAACAAAGCCCCAGAAAACAAAAACTAATATTATCATTTGTCTACTTTGGTTTATCTTACCTGTTCCAAAGATGTGTATGACTGATCTTTCCCTGAACCATACTGTCTGGATTTATGTAGTCACAGCATAATAAGTCTTGAAGTTGGACAGCCTTATATCTCACGGAATAATCATCTCTATGTATAGTATTATAAGATTGTGATAAGCCTTACACTGAGTTTGCATATTGATTTAAAGTGAGTTGTTGTTGTTACTCTCTAATCTTCTGATTCAAACATAGTATGTCATGAGAACATTTCAGCCTTTGATGTAAGTTCCAAACATAGAAGTGTGGTTTCTGATTTTAGATTTATGTCTAAGTTAACTCTTCATTGGCAAATATGTGTTCAGGCTATTTTTGTTTGTTTTATGAGATAGGATCAAATTTAGTTGTCCAGGTTGGCCCCAAGTTTGCTATGTAGCTCAGGCTATCTTTGAATTTGAAATTCTCCTGCTTCTGCCTCCCAGGTACTATAGACTTGAACTTCCAGGCTCCACTTGACAAAGTAGGCTTTAAAAGATGAATATCTTGAGTGAAGGTATGTGGAAGAATATTCTAGATAAGAGCAATGAATATGTAAAAAGTCAAAACTGAGAAACATAGTATATAATGCAGTGATGGGTGTTTTAGGCTGAGTGGAGCTAGATTGGAGAGAGTGCTTAGTAGGACTTTTATACTTTATGTTAAGGAGTGTGAAACTATGATAAAGGAATAATGTGGTGCAGTCAGATTTTAGTTTTGTATGTATTCCTTCAGTAATAGCAAGTCATTGTAATAATCATTATATCACAGTGCTTTAATAATTTTAATTATTTTGAAATGTTGATTATAATGTTGTTGAATATTTGAGGTTTTTGGGTGCTTTCTGAAAGCTTCATAGAGCCTGCCATCTTTTTTTTTTTCTTTTTTTT
>NW_022196906.1:1960865-1972831 GCF_008632895.1 Mastomys coucha | reverse complement strand
ATCCTCTTCTATACACATGCTGCCAGAACAATCAGACCCACCATGTGCAGTCCTTGGTTGGTGGTTGACATTTCATTCCTTCTTAAAAGGGGGAACCAAATACTCACAGAAGGAGTTGCAGAGATTAACTAAGGAGCAGAGACTGAAGGAAGGACAAGCCAGCCTAAATATAGCTATCTCCTGAGAGGCTCTGACAGTACCTGACTAATGCAGATGTGGAGGCTCACAGCCATCCATTGAACTGAGTACAGGGTCCCCAGTGAAGGAGTTAGAGAAAGGACCTATGGAGCTGAGGGGTTTGCAGCCCCTTAGGAGGAACAACAATATGAACTAACTAGTACCCTCAGAGCCATCTTTAGTGGTGGGAATCATTTTGGCTTACACCATCACCAGGTTTAAAGGGAAAAGTAGAATGTTTAGACACAGATGCCCTGTAGATGCATGTCTTAGTCAGGGTTTCTATTCCTGCACAAACATCATGACCAAGAAGCAAGTTGGGGAGGAAAGGGTTTATTCAGCTTACTTGCACATTGTTGTTCATCACCAAAGGAAGTCAGGACTGGAACTCAGGCAGGTCAGGAAGCAGGAGCTGACACAGAGGCCATGGAGGGATGTTCCTTACTGACTTGCTTCCCCTGGCTTGCTCAGCCTGCTCTGTCATAGAACCCAAGACTTCCAGCCCAGGGATGGCACCACCCACATGGGACCCTACCCCCTTGATCACTAATTGAGAAAATGCCCAACAGCTGGATCTCATGGAGGCACTTCCCCAACTGAAGCCCCCTTCTCTGTGATAACTCCAGCCTGTGTCAAGTTGACATACAAAACCAACCAGTACAATGCATATCCAGCTTGGTGGCTTGCAAAAGAGTAGCCTCCATGGCCCCATGCACTTGAATGCTTAAAATCACCAGGGCGTTGAACTGTTGGAAAGTATTAGAAGGATTAGGAGTTGTGGCCTTTTTGGAGGAAGTATGTCACTGAGGGTTGGGCTTTGAGGTTTCAAAAGCCCATGCCAAGCCCAGAGTCTTTTTCTCTGCCTATGGATCAGGATGTAGCCCTCAGCTTTTGCTTCAGTGCCTGCATGCATGCTACCATGCTCTCAGCCATGATGATAATGGGTTAAACCTCTTGAACTGCAAGCAAACCTCCAGATTGTGTGTGAATGTGTGTAGGTATTTGCATATTGTATACATGTATATGTCTCATACATATTACATGTTTTTTACATATTCATTGCTCTTATCTAGAATATTCTTCCACACTTCTTCATTCAATATATTCTTCCTTTAGAACCTACTTTGGCAAGTGGAATCTGACAGTACAGGCCTGTAGTCCCAGGTACTTCAGAAGCAGAAGCAGGAAAATTTCAAATTCAAGGATAGTCTGAGCTACATAGCAAATTCAAGGTCAACCTAGGCAACTGTATGTGACCCTGTCTCATAAAATAACAACCAAAAATAACTTGAACACATAATTGCCAAGGAACAATTATTTATTATATGTATGAATACATACTAATATATATGTTACACATATATAAAATAGTTGGTTATAGTGTTTCTTCACAGCAGTAGAACAGTGACTAAGACATCTAATGAATGAACTGCATGTCTGTTAAACAGTTGTCAGTATAGGACTAACTTCAAGCTTGGGAAATTTGCCTTAGATATAAGTTAGTGATATACTTTGGGTGTATAGAAATAGTAAAGAATTTAATTCACAAAACAAGGTAATTATGGTTGGGACTCTTTAGAAATAATGATAGTTGTGGTTTATGGGTTTATGAGGAGGAGCTTGTGGATATAGGAAAACCCTCCGGAGAGATACAGGAAGCCATGCTGGATGACCTGTGCACAGATGTTGCCCTGTCCATAATGTGACATTGTCTATAGTGGACGTCACACACTGAAAATAATGAGAGAAAGGAGGTGGCTAAAGGCAAGAGGAATCTGGTGGCTTAGACCTCAGCAGGGCAGGTAACTGTGATGTTAGGATATGGGAGAACTAAGCTGGTGAAGAGGAAGAAAGGGACAAGTTCATTCAGTGGCTATGTGCAGTTTCTTTTTAAGACAATGTGGCAAAATACCTACCAATAGCAATGTGTACAAGGGTTGATTTTGGCTCATCATCTCAGGATATAGACCAACATGGCAGTGAGTCTCAGTGGCAGCTGGTCACATTGCAGCTGTAAGGATGCAGAGAACTGTGCCTCACATGTCCTGCTTGCTCACTCCTTTAATGTTATTCAGGATCTTAGGTGAAGGGATGGTGCTGCCCACAGTTAGAGTGGGTTCCCACCTCTATTCATTTAATCTAGCAGATCCCACATCATATTCCAATGCTGTGTCCTCGGTGATTCTAGAGAGGTTCAAGTTGACATGATTAATTCTCATACTTATGGGAAAGCAACTGAGGTAATTTAATTAATAATTAGAAGACTAGGACATAACAGGGAGTTAGAAGGAAGCCCTTCATAAGAAGAGGGGAAAGTGGTGGGTGGGGTCTGATAATTCCAGCATGAATCTGGAGGTACTCCTGGGGTCCTACCCTGGGTGGAGTTGATGGTGCCCACTGATGGGTTCCCCAGGCTCTAGTGCATAACTCCATATCCATTCTCATTGGTCTCTGAGTCATTGGTAACAAAAACAACAAAGGAGGATGTGATGTTGGAAGAAAATGGGTTAGGGAAGTTGGAAGAAGGTAGTAGAGGAACAATATGAACGAAACATATAATAAATGGATGAAAATTTCAAATCATAAATAATTAAAATGTTTTAAAAGTTGATACTGAATATGATGAAAGTATTTAGTTCAGATAGTTCTCAGGCTGATTTTGGTATTATAACTTGTGATTTTTTTTTTATCTTTATTGATTGGTTCTCTAAGTAATTGTTAATTTAATTAGTATAATATTACATTTATAGCTATATATTAGTATATTAGTATAATTTACTTAGTATAATATTATTAGTATATTTTTACAATTTTACATTTCTGTCTATTAGTATATTTATATAATTTTATATATATCTATATATTAGTATATTAATATAATTTAATTATATTGTAAGCTACCATTTTGCTTCTGGAGACAATTTTATTTGGACTGGGTAAAAGTAATTGAGTGAGAAGTGTGGTGACTGATTTTCTCATCACTAGTGATATGTCCCAACATCTTTACTGCAGATAGTTTCTATGTTACATGGGGAGCCCAACATATCTCAGGAGGAAAGACAGCTCCAGGACAGCCGTTACCTCCGCACGGGAAACCACTTGGCAAACTGACCTCTGCAGACCTGAAGGATGTCATTAAGAAGGTATTATGGGAATTATGACTGGGAGTAAGGTGTGGCTATAACAGTAACTTAAGTTATTTGTTAGAAACATTTGAGTACATGGAATGAAAGATTACACAACGGACAGAACTTTTCTTGTTCTTTGGAATTTAGTTCATTCTGGCAGACATGATGGGATGCTCAGATGCATGCAAAATTACTAAGATACCTGTTTAATGACAGTGTTGCCATTGGTATAGCAATGAGAATAGTGATGGGAAACACTTCTGGATGGTGAGTGTTGTACCTCAGAGTCACCTGATGAAAGAGCAAATAGGCGGGCTCCAGGGTAACATCGCCAGAGTCAGGTTCATAAGGTGTGATCTGGACATGCTGAATTTCCATCTCCTATGCTGTTTCTTCTTCCTGGTCTCTCTTTTTGCTCTTCCTCCTCCTCGTCTCTTTTTTCTTTATTCTCCCTTGCCGACCCACCCCATTTGCTTTTACTGTCGTTATAAGGATGTATAAGAAATGATGTGGTATATGCATTCTTTTTTATTGTGAATAATATATGCCTATGTGTATTCTTAGAAACCAGAAGAAAGTGTCAAATTCACTAAAGCTGGAGTTATGGGCACTTGTGAGCTACCGTATATGCATGCTGGGAAACAAACCCCAGTTAAGATGTAGTGCTGTCTAGCACAACTAAATTTTGTGTGCCTGTGAAGTTGTTTGACATGAACTTTTTATATGCCTACAAGTCTGTGTTATTGCATAGTAAAATTTTAGGTATCAGATAAAATATAGTTGCTTAACCTTTTTTTGAAACTGTCAAAAATATAAAACCCTAGGGAACACTTTTAAAAACATGTATTCACTTATTATTTATGTGTATGTGTGTGCTGCATGAGAGTATGTGCATAGTGTGCATGCAGGAGCTGTGAAGGCCAGAAGAGTGAATGAGATCCTCTGGAACTGGACTTACAGACATGCAGGTGCTGGGAACAAAACCTAGGTCCAGCAAGACAGCCATCTCTCCAGCCCCAGAAAAATAACATTTTTGTTATAGAACTAGAAATTATATTAAGTATAAAATTTGTTTTTATTTTCAAAGGGTCTTATTCATTATGGACGAGATAACCAGAATTTAGATATTTTACTCTTCCAAGAAGTCCTGGAGTACATGTCAAGGATCGACAGAGTGCTGAGTTTCCCTGGAGGCTCCCTTCTGTTGGCAGGACGAAGCGGCGTGGGGCGGCGGACCGTCACGTCGTTAGTCAGTCACATGCACGGTGCCGTGCTCTTCTCCCCGAAGATCTCCAGGGGCTATGAGCCGAAGCAGTTCAGAAATGATCTCAAGCATGTGAGCTGGGGACAGATTCCCTTTAGTTATTAAAGCTTTTAAGTCTCCCGAACATAACATAGTCTTCCTTCTAATTTTGTTGATTATTTCCCCATAATTACTACGTTTTATCTGAATGTGTGATATTCCTGATAGGATATCAAGATTGTGGGCAACTGAGATTATGGGATGTCTAATTGGATGATAAACAGGACTACATAATTGTATGGAAAGAATATATTTTGAAAATGATCTAGTTTTTGCTTCAGAGACTTATTTTTAAAATAAATTTTCTTTCAAATAATAGTTACTGATGACTTTACTTTCCAAATTGTACAGGTAAAATACAATTTCCTTTCTGTTCTAAACAAGTCAGTAAATAGGTCCTAAGTAAACTGCATGTGGTCACATGGGAGGAAAGTAGCAGGGTACTGGTAGGTTTAAGGCTAGCCCAAGTCACATAGCAAGATGCTGTGTCAGAAACCATCAGTAACAGCAAAACAACAGATCTGTAAATAGATACGTATATTACAGTCGCTTGCTTATGTAGAGAGCCCCTCTGCTTTATAACTTATTATGTGCGACTGGCCAGCCTCACATTTCGTTTCACTCTTCAGACTGTGGTCAACGCTGTGTTGCCATGCCAGCCAAGGATAGTAATCTTTAATTGTTCCAAAAGCAACTGACAGACTGATCTTGCCTTGGTTTTGCAGGTGCTGCACCTTGCAGGAATTGAAGCACAGCAGGTAGTCTTACTTCTTGAGGATTACCAGTTTGTACATCCTACATTCTTGGAGATGATCAATAGCCTTTTGTCTTCAGGCAAGTGAATGGTTTCTGTGAAGCAAATATAAGTACTATAGTGAAAATTGCCCAACTAGAATTACCCTGTATATAGTTTACCTGCATTACTGATGACAACCTTGGACATAGTTGTTACTAAGGTCATAAGAACTGACACATGGTTATGACTGAAGCATCAAAGTCTGAAGCTTTATAAAACCAAGAATTTAGGAATTGTATAAGTTATTGTTAATACTCCTGGTAATGACTGAACAGAAGAATTTAACATAAAAATTGAAAATCATTTTGTATGTAAAATTTGTTTTGAATTGATGTATGCTAGTCAAAATAAGAGGGAAATGTAATCTTCTTTTACAGGCGAGGTTCCAGGACTGTATACTCTTGAAGAATTGGAGCCTTTGCTGTTGCCTCTGAAAGATCAAGCTTCTCAGGATGGATTTTTTGGACCAGTCTTCAATTACTTCACATACAGTAAGGGGCATAGAGTTCATTACTAAATTTACATTCCGATTGGAGTAAAATAAATACCATTTAATATAGTATTCTATACAGCTTGGACCTTGACCTCTTTACCTAATTAGGAGTGGGGAGGAATGAAGAAAAGATAATAAACTTAATAAATGACAAATAGCCGCACAGAAAAGTTGGAGCAGATGGGCCGTGCTTACTCTGGTGAAGTGATGCCTATAGTATAATATATAGTGCGATGATTATGTGCAGCACAGGAGGGGGAATTCACTCATCTAGGTAGAAGGTACAGTTACTAGTTTTGCTTGCACACATTAGTCAGTCATTTGTAAACACTCATACTTGCACACTGTCTACATTTGCATTTAGAGCAGAGAAAGATTTTGCTATCATTCTGAGCCTGACCCAGATATAGGGGAAGGCTTTACCAATTTCTCATGGGCCTGAGGCCTAAGTCCTTGACATGACCATGTATTTATTAAACAGCACACATTCATTACAGACTTCCTTGGCTTTTTAATTTGCCTTAGTTCTTCAATAGATTACAAATTTATCTGAAATTTAGGGTTTTTTTGAAATTAATATCTTTCTCTATTACTTTTTTCTTCAGAGTTTAAAAAGTAGCACAGAAGCTATAATAACAGTGTCCTAGAACATTTTATCAGATGGCAATGGTGGGACTGCAGTGATGTGTTTTGGAACACCAGCCTTGCTGTCTGTATTTTCATCCAATCATATTATGCTTACTGTAGTAAATCTTAATCTTTTTAGATCTTTATAGTGTTTTGAAATGCTAAATAACTAATGATTTATACAAAAACACTTTCTTGTGTACCATGGAAACAAAATAGAATTTTTTAAAAAGACAAACATGTCACCCAGCCATTCCTATACATTATTTTTATGAATCTTTTTCTTTGCTTGCAAACATGACTTACACGTGTACAAATATTTTTATTCATTCTTTGAAAATTTGATATATGTTGATATCAACCTTTGCCCCCTCTTTAAATCCCAGGATCCGCTACCACAGCCCACTCCCAACATGATGCCTTTTTCTTGGAACCCAGAGTCTAGTCAGTGCTGTCCGTGTGTATGTGGGTGTGGGACCAGATGCTAGATTGCAGAAAAGCAAGTAGTTTTTTTAGCCAGTGCACACATTTTGCCTTACTATTGTTTTGCATCTCGTTCTTTCTCATAAGCATCTCCTACTGTTTCATTTGTAGAGAATGACCACGTCATTAAACTGAATTACATATGAAATTTCATATGTAAATTGTCTGATTTATCGTTAGTCTCATAATCGGAATTATTCTCATAATTCTCACACAGTTTCTTACCACTTTTTCAGGAATTCAACAAAACTTGCATATTGTCTTGATTATGGATTCTGCAAATTTGAACTTCATAATAAACTGTGAAAGTAATCCAGCTTTGCATAAGAAATGCCAGGTTCTGTGGATGGAGGGCTGGTCAGACAGCAGTATGAAGAAGGTATGTTCTGATGATGAAACTTGCAGATATGAAAACAAAGCACATTCTTTATGACGTTACTTTCACAGTCTTTGCTTAGTGCCAGTGTAAGCATTAACTTAACTAGGGGGCTGGGCATTGATACTCTGAGATCATCTCTGTTTTCTTTTAGCTCAGGATACTTTGGTAGAATATAGAACTTTGGCGTGAACCTTTTAGTTGAGTGTAGAAATTTTAATGAGATAAAGAGATAATTATCTTTTTAAAAATTATATGCCTTGGATTGATTAAACTAATAAGAACTATCCTAGAATTAAAAAAAAAAAAATGTTTGTAAGAATTATTTCTCTTAACCAAACCAAAGCAGAGTTTCTCTATGTAGCTCTGGCAATTCTGGAATTCATTCTATAGACCAGGCTGGCTTTGATCTTAGAGATCTGCCTGCCTCTCCAGAGTGTTGAGATTAAAGGCATGCATCGCTGCCTGCCCAGCTTCATAGTTAAGAATTTTACACAGTGAAAATTCTTTTTTTTTTTTTTTTTCGAGACAAGGTTTCTCTGTATAGCCCTGGCTGTTCTGGAACTCACTCTGTAGACCAGGCTAGCCTCGAACTCAGAAATCCGCCTGTCTCTGCCTCCCCAGTGCTGGAATTAAAGGCGTGTGCCACCACTGCCCGGTTTTCTTTTTCTTTTATTTATTTATTTATTTTTTGAAAATTCTTCTTTTAAAAACTACCCTGATGTTCCAAAATGTTTAAAAGAGAGTTGAATTTAATGTGAGAACTCATAACACCTTTGAAACCACAATCCACTTATCTTAGTTTGTCCGAATCAGTAATAACCTTAGACATTGTGCTTTAAATGACATTTATATTTCTAGCTGTTTATTCATTTTTGGGTAATAGAATTACATATTCATGTCTGGTACATTTCAGCATTAGTGTGATGTCATACCCATCATAGACAAAGCTAGATTTCAGCAAACAGATAAGAGGTCAGGCAAATTTTTTTTGTTCTATGAGAATAGTAAGCAGGTATAAAGTTTTGGATATGCTTCTGTTTTTTCTTCTTGAATTCAGAAGTGATATTACTTGATTAAGGATGAAAGAAGATGCTTGGCAGGCTGAAGAGATGAGAAAAGACATTTGGAATACTTTATGGCAGTGAAAGAAGTGAGGTTGAGTCTGTTCCCTCAAGGTCCGCTAGCACAGTTATATGGTTTTTCTCATGCCATCTGTACACTCATTTACACCTGGGTAAATGGTGACTTGAATTTAGCCAATATTGTGGTTTTGCTCCTTGAGTGTGATGAAACAAGTGTAGGCAAGGAAATTGAGGACACTTGCACAAATGGAATTACACTTTACTAAGGAGTCTAGCTAATAAAGAGGTAAATTAGGGTTTGAAGGAGAGGAGTAGTCTTAGCTAATACAGAGGGCTTGAAGTACAGAGGTGATTGCGACCCTAGACTATAGATTGGAGCAGAGGCTAAGAGGAGGCTGGTTTTAAGAAGGAGTCAGGTTGGAATATGGGAGTGTTTTGGGACAAGGGTGGCATACTCAAAGGTATTGCTTACCATTCAAGCATGAAGACAATGGTGAGGACCAAGTTTGGCTCTCCCATAAGCCATGTAAAAAGTTGGGCATGGTGGTACATGCTTATAATCCCAGCTCCGAGGAAGCAGAAACAGGTGGCTCTTAGCCAGGACGCTAGTCTGATTGGAGACAGGGCACAGCAAGAGGCCCTGTTTCCACAGAGGGGCTTACCACTGCTGAGAATGGCACAGGCTTACCCTCTGCTTTCTGTGAGCATGAATACACACTTCCACATGCTTGCACATGCTTCCCTCCCAAGTGATCCTCCTAATATACTGTACCCCAGAAATGCTTACTTAAAACCACTTAGAGACTTTGCTCCTTTGTCATAAATCAGTGAATGGAAGCACAGCGTTAGTTAAAGAATTGGTTTTGGGTTACATTTCATTTAGTTTTAAAAAATTTTTCTGTATTTTAGATACCAGAAATGTTACTCAATGAAACACATGGTGAAGAAAAACATGAAAAAAAAATAAGAGATGAAAAGAAAAAAAATTCAGGTAGTATTTTGGTATAATTGATTTTTTTAAAAAAAAATGCATATTCATGTGATGCTACTTTTTTTTAATGTTATAGAGTCATGGAAGATGATTATAAATTATAGATAATGGAAATTGTTAACAGGTTTCTTGTCCATGAAATTTTGAAGTGCTCTTTACTTTTAAATTAAATTTGTATCATATAGAAGCCAAAAGAATGTGTATACGAATACCAGAAATTCAAAAATAATTTTTGTGGGGCTGGAGAGATGTCTTGGTAAACTGCTTGTGTGCATGCGTAAGGCCTGAGCTTGAGTCTCAGTGTGGCAGTTGTTTGTAACCTTAGCTCTAGGAAGGCAGAGGTGGGAGGGTCCTGTGTTCTTTAGTCAGCCAGCCTGGCCTTATGGTGGAGACTACTCCTGCGCAGTGGCTCCTGAGGTTGGTCTTCGGCCTCTTTGAGCATGTGTACTCTTATACACTTGTGACCCACGCCCCCTCAATATGAACGTGCACACATTGTCCTCTACCCCGATTCTCTAGCCATTCACACACACATACACACACATACACAAAATTGGCCAACTGAAGTCCAGATTATATTGTTTTGACTCTAATCAGTATATGTGCCATATAACTTTACTGGAGTCCAGAAAAGTTTTGTAATATTTTCTGAGTACAGATGATAGTTTCTCAATTGTAATATTATTCCACACTAATTTTGAATAAGCTATTTTTATACCATAGCCATATTCATTCTTTAACATAAGCATGTAATCATGAAATGTTTACTAAAGTTTCATGCTAAATGCAGGACAGTGTACTGAGTAGCTAATAGCCTAGTGAAACCAAGAATTATGTTTTACATAGACATTAAACTTGGATGTAGCAAGAAAGCGGTGGTGGAAGTCCATCTAGATTGTGCTGGGAGGTGAAGTTTTGCTGTGCCGAGTATCATAGGAAGTAGAAGTGCTCTAAACAGCTATCTGGAAAGGTGTTCTGAAGACAGCTCGGACAGGAGCATGGGCACTTTTATGGCACTGTAAAGAAGTAGTAGAAGGTCTGAAATGCGGGTTGGGTCAGCTTAAATGAAGAGAAAGTATGGGCAGGGTCAGTGGACCAAAGCTTAGTATAGTATTTGGAATTTGCAGTCTAATTTGAGGGCTCTAGGGTGTTTGAGAGATTACATTAGGAATGTAATTAGGATTTTCTTTGCAAGTAGAATCTCTTGGTGTGTCTCCTCACCACTACTCCATCCCCACATTTCCTTCCTTCAGTTATTATCAGGGAAAGTGACAGGTAAGTAGACCACATTAGAAGTGCATTTCTGTGATGTGGGGCAGACAGGGCCTGAGCCAGGGAATAGTTATGTAAACTGAGAAAGAATGGACTTGGAGGGTATGGGGAACTGGTTGCCAGGGGGCTAGACTGTAATGGCTGTGGCATAAAGGAAAGTATGAGTCAAGAGTGCCTCAGTGGCTTTTGGATTGATGCAGTAAGGAGAAATCTGCTTCTTTCAACTGCAGTAGAGAATGCAGGTGGTCAGTGAGAGAAAGTGTGTGATTGATCACAGACACATTGAATTCCATGTGAACACACTCTTAACTTTCTGGGTTTTGAAGTATTTCCCTTCTTTATCAAATGAAATTCTAATTAGTTTAGAATTTCTTCTATTTCAAATATTCTTCTGTTTTCAATTCTTTCAACACACTTTACTGTGTTGTCTGTTTGACAACATTAACTGCTAGAATAATTATTAGATTTTAAAATATTATAATTTAATTATATTACAATTATTCTGATCATTAATAATTGGAATAATTATCACTAGAATAATTAATTCTAAATAGTAGATTGATTTTACACAATAGCCGTGTTCAGGGGAAGTAAATAGCAATGTAAAGATAGAGCCCACCACAACCATAGTGGTCAATCCTTAAGGGGCAGAGGAGCTAGGGCTGCTTTTATGTTTTGAAGAAAGGGCTTGTATTCATAACTATCCGAGATACAGGTAAAATTATTTGATATAATTCTTAACGCATCATGCTTATAAGTAACTTTTACTTCATGTCTTTTTCTAGTTGATCCTGATTTTATAAAGTCATTCTTATTAATCCATGAGTCTTGTAAAGCTTATGGGGCCACCCCAAGCAGGTACATGACTTTTCTGCATGTGTATTCTGCCATCAGCAGCAGCAAGAAGAAGGAGTTACTGAAAAGACAGAGTCATTTACAGGTATAGTACTAGTAATCGTCAGGTGTTTAGTTTTAGTTTTTAATTATTATGTCTTGAGTTACTGCTTATAGGGAATGATTATATAGTTCACAATGCTATGTTTCATACATCATATACTTAATATAAGTAAATAATATATAATAAACCCTCCAGAAACAATTATATGTCCATACAGTATTTCCCACTAGATTATAGTAAGGAGTATTTCTTCATTAATAGTTATTTCACTTTTTTTTTTCATTTTTTTTTATTTTAGATATTTTCTTTATTTACATGCGAATTTCTCCTTTCCCAG
>NW_022196906.1:1917323-1950248 GCF_008632895.1 Mastomys coucha | reverse complement strand
CCTGGGAGTCGTGGGGCCTGTGGCTCCCGGCTGGCTGCTCAGGTCTCAGAAACTCACCTGAGAGAAAAAATCAGTTATTTCACTTTTAAGGGATAACATTTAATGTTTTAAACAGGTGTAGTACTTTCCCTCAGGGGCTTTTTATTTAGTTGGGCATTATCCATGCTTGTTACAAAATATTTGGGAGGCTGAGGCAGGAGGATTGGGAATTTGACCTAGCCCGGGCTAATTAGTAAACCTTTGTCTCAGAAGACCAGAAAAAAAGAAAGAGCCAGGAAAAAGTAAACAATGCTTTTGTAAATATCATTACAGAGGTTAGTATTTGACAGTATAAAGCTGAAATTACGTTTTCAAAATAAACTGTTGTTTTTGGTTAAAATTATATTTATAAAATAATGTTCTTACCCATGTCACTTCACATTCTTAACAATTTCCTTTGTGTATTATTCTAAATATAGAGACTTAAATGTGGTTTTAAAATGACAGCCTCTGGAGTAGAGCCTACCATATAAAAGGTGAGGGGGTTCAATCCCCATCACTATTTTCTGGTAGGGTAAGATAGTAGTATCCAACTTCATTTAAGACCTAATTGTCTAAATCTTCCTTTAAAACTTCTTTTCTTATTTAACCCATCGAGTCTATTTGGTGTTGTCTTTGTGTATGTGACTATGGATGGGGTCATCCCCTGGGACTTTGGGGGAGAGAGACTACCAATAACTATGCCCTCAAAGACAGTGACTACCAGAAGCTATCAGTTACCAATAGCTTTTCAATGAGGAGTAGAGCCCCTTACTAACCTTTTCATACCCAGTCTGGAATTTAGAACTGGGTTCATCTTGTTTGAGTCTTGATGAGGCAACCAGAGCTTCTCTCTTTCATATGTAAAGTAGCCATGACAAGTCTAGAGGAGAGTGATGACAGTGCTTCTTCCCAGCCTCTGATTAGCACACTTTCTTCCCTCTCCCTCTTCCTTGATGTTTCCTGCATCTTAGAGGGCTTGGCATGGATGTCCCTCAATGCTGAACAGTGACAGTCTCTTACTCAGCACTGTAGACTTAAGCACCACTTTCTGCAATAAGAAGCTTCTCTGGTCAAGAAAGACTGACACTGAGACAAGCATGTATTTAGAGGGGAATTGGCAGCTTGACCATTTGGTAGGAAAACAGCATCAGTAGGCCCTCCTCTTGGCCCGATGACATCCATAGTCATGGATCTGACTATAGTAACAGTGCCTGGCATGAATTTGACCTGTGGAGTAGTCCTTAAATCCAGTCTTGCACTATTGCTCCAGTGAGCACATTTTACCTGACAGTTCAGAAGTGTTATATCTAAGGTTCAGTGCTGAATAAAACCACTGATATTTTTTGACCTCATACATAGCACCTTCCTGCTATATGAAAGCCAGTCAGCACAACAGAGTCAGTTCAAGACTGATGTCTCACTATCCTGTAACCAAAGTGTGAGGTGTGCAGTGATTTCTACAAAAGTATCTTACCATCTAGTTAGCTGGGGAACTAAGAGGGTATGAAGCCAGTAACTACATATGATTTGGGGAGGATTGCTTTCCTGACTTAGTTCTTACTGGTGCTTTGGGTAAATTGTTTTAACTTGCAGAATTGTTCCTGCATTGAGTCAGTTAAATCTAAGTATATTAGATGAAATTCTGTGTGGTATCTATGTTCTATTTAGGAGCTCTGTAAATATTGTTTATGTTGTCCTTTCTCTTTGACCCTCTCTCTAAATTTGTTAGAGGACAGAAACTGCACTTACTTAATAGAAGAATAAGAATTTGCTTCCATGGCCATTCCTTAGATTTATGGTGGGGAGTAGGATAGGGAGCTATAATGGCCATATCATGTCAAATGCAGGGGTAATTTTGATGATGTCCACTAGCACTGTGTGTGAGGTACACAAAGACAAACCAAGCCTACAGTAAGAAAGACTCACTCTGGTTACAAGACTGAAAGGTTCACTAAAACTTCCTTTTCTTTCTGTCACATACAATGCATAAAGAGAGTCAGCCCACTAATTAATTATTGAGTATTATGTTGCTCTGTTCAGCATTCACTGTCATGCTCCAAGTCAGTGGTTCTCACACTTCGTAATGCTGCAACCCTTTAATACAATTCCTCATGTTGCAGTGACCCCCAACCATGAAATTATTTTGTTGCTACTTTACAATTGTAATTTTTCTACTGTTATGAATTGTAGTGCTAATATTTGATATTCACGATATCTCATTGTTATGTCACTACAGAGTGATTGAGAATTACTGCTTTAAAGTATATATTTCCTTAAATCTCTTACTAAGTATTTTGCTATGCTGGGTGTGGTGGTGCATGCCTTTAATCCCAGCACTTGGGAGGCAGAGGCAGGTGAATTTCTGAGTTCGAGGCCAGCCTGGTCTACAGAGTGAGTTCCAGGACAGCCAAGGCTATACAGAGAAACCCTGTCTCGAAAAACCAAAAAAAAAAAAAAAAAAAAGAAAAAAAAATTAAAAGTATTTTACTATATCTTGATAGATATGATAAAACATTCTAGTTAACAAATAAGAAAAAGAATGGTCCCCTTCTCCATTTGCATGATTGTTTCATATAAGGCCTTCTTGAATGTATATAGAATTTCTTCTTTTATATCTCCAATCAATGTTGTGTCTATTTAGGCTGGCGTGTCTAAACTAAATGAAGCCAAAGCTCTCGTAGATGAGCTGAACAGAAAGGCTGGTGAGCAGAGTATCCTGCTTCGAATAAAGCAGGATGAAGCGGACTCTGCCCTTCAGGAGATCACAGTATCCATGCAGGTGATATTTGGGAGGGCCAGGGACCGGTAGATAAATAAGGACTTCTGTAGCACTTATCAGTGTGAAAAATAATATTCTTAACTTAGATTAAAAGAGCTGGTTTAAAGTATGAAGTATGGCTCCTTGGTTAAGAGTTCCTGGTATTGGTATGCTGTGTAATAAACACTAACTCTAGCTTATGACTAAATTTAGATTAAAATCACATTTCTGCATTTAAATGTTGACAGTTTGAAATGTTATGTTTTTGATATTTTGTAGATCTACATTGTAAGTGTGTGTGGCTAATAATGTGTTGGCTAGTTAGCACTCAGATTTCTGAAATACATGTCAACACTTCCTTCATTCTTTAGAAGAAAAATATTTTTATTTTGCTCATTAAAATAAATTGGGAAGACTTAAAAAAAAAAAAAAGAGCTGGTTTATCCATACTGTCTCACATTGACCTGTAGAGGACATGCATGTCATTTTTCATAGTTCATACTGATAGGGTCAAGCCCTCAGATGTCTCATGTGCACTGTATTAGCTGTTCCTGTAGGCTTATATTTTTCAAAACCCACTTTAATAAAGGCTCTTAAATGCTTCAACTTCCCTTATAGCCCACCAACCAAAGGTAAGGAAGGAAGATGGTTAATAGGACAAAGGGGATGTGGACCTGTTTAGAAATAATTCTTTCAGGTGATTCCAATCTTTGTTGTCAGTAGTCCAGTCCACTAGCAAACACCAAACATGAAACATCAGCAGTGCTTGGTCCAGAAGAAATCATGAGGATCTACCTATTGCCACAAGTTCATGGAAGCAGCAAGAAGCCCCTGGAATATCATGAGTGCTTTGGTGTGTTTCTCTCTATGAAGTCATGACAAGAGAAGATCAGTGGAGAAAGCAAGGTGAACCAATGCAAGAGCGTCGTCAGTGAAGACCAGTGTTACAGAAGCCCAGCCAAGACCAGCAAGGCAAACAAATGCCAGAGCACTGTCCACTGTCTACTGGGTTATATTTATACTCTTTATATACATCACATGTCCTCTCAAGTGTCCACTCCAGCAAAACATCCTCTCAAGTGTCTGGCTCAGCAAAACGTCCTCTCATAAGACAGCTTCCAGAAAAACATCACATGACACAAATGAGTCTCGAATAAAACCAGAAATTTCCTCTTCAGTTTCTTATGTTAAATCTGTATGGCTCTATATGCAAGTGACATTTGTGTTCTGTTTCTTTGCCTGGGTGTCATGTCTGTGTGTGCCCTGTGCTTTGGTCCATTGCATCATTTTACCACCAGCACTAGAGGGCTGTGAAGCTGCCCATCCCTTTGTGTTCTGCAACTGAATCTCTCCTGTGAGCTGCAATTTCTGGTTATGCATAAAATATATCTTTTCAGCCCAATTTTTCATTTGCAGAATGAGGCAGGCTTAAAAATAAACTTAAGATTTTCCTATTTCATGTTTCTGTTCTGTTGATGGTGGTAAAATAGTGCTGACTTTTGTTTTGTTTTGTTTTGTTTTTTCGAAGAGCTGACTTTTGAACAGAACATATAATTCATACTAGATGTCTGTGCCATAATTCTGTTTTATCTATTTCTCAAATACAATTTTTGTCTGTCATGATTGTTTTGTTCATTTCTCGTCAACTTGACACAAGCAAGAATTATGTGGGGAAGAGGACCCTCAATTGAGAAAATTGCCTTTGTTATGCTATTGACCCAAAATTAATATAAAAAAAAAATCAGGAAACACTGTTTTAGCAAAGGCTAATGTTTTTGTTGCAATCCTTTTAAACACTGAGTGTAATATATGTCATTCTAATGTCATAATCCTATTTCTGTAGGATGCTAGTGAGCAAAAGACAGAACTTGAAAGACTCAAACAGCGAATAGCAGAAGAAGTTATTAAAATTGAAGAGAGAAAAAGTAAAATTGATGATGAATTAAAAGAAGTACAAGTAAGTTAAAATTATGTGTTCTAACAAAGTATGAATATGATCCTTTCACACATTCGCCTACCATTGTATTTGAGTTTAAGTGCTGTTGTAGCTCAGTTTATTGTATAGGACTCTTGCCAGTTTGGTCTGTGCAAAGTTATCTGTCATGGAAATAGAAGCAAGCAAGAAAGCTTGCCAGGCAGGAGTTAGGGCAGACTGTTAAGTCTGTTTTCTGCACATTTGACTAAGTAGCCAGGCTTTTTCTATAGTATAAAGATCCCTTGGGAAAAAGTATATCAGTCATGATGGCATACACATTGACAGTTCCTAATGTTTTTGTCTCTTAGCCTCTAGTCAATGAAGCTAAGCTAGCAGTTGGAAACATTAGGCCAGAATCTCTTTCAGAAATCCGCTCACTCCGCATGCCACCAGATGTAATCCGAGACATTCTTGAAGGAGTTTTGAGGTTAATGGGTATCTTTGATACATCATGGGTAAGCATGAAAAGGTAAGTTTTTTAATTTATACGGAATGTTTTTGTTTTTGTTTTTTTCACCAATGACCTTTGCCTGCCTGCGTGCATATAGTTTTGGGTCACAGTTTCAGAGGTGTTTACCATGGCAGGGATGGGTGGATCAACTCACATCACCAGGACCAGGAAACAAACATCCTCTGTAAATGATGTCTCCTTTTATTCTATCTGGAGCTCCAGGCTATGGGGTTGTGCTATACATCAACCCTCTCTAGAAGTGTCAGGGTTATGCTTTACTAATTCTTCCCCAGTTACTTCTCCATCCTCTCAAGTTGGTTATCAAGATTAACTGTCTTAATTCTTAACACTTTTTGTTAGCTTGGCACCCAAAAACATCTTTTTAAACTATAGCATCCCTATAAGGCATTCCATCACAAAATGCAGTCTGTCCATCTCATAAGGTCCCAGTCTTAGTGGTTCTAGCATTGCTCAGAGGTCCAAAGTTTCTTCTTTGTCAACCTAGACTCAGGCAATCTTTTAGCTATTAGCCCTGTAGAATTAGAATTAGAATTACTTTGATCAAGTAATGACATGGTGTAAACATTCTACAAGAAAGGAGTTGAGACCATAGCGAATTTGCCAGCCAGTATGGTAAACATTTAATCTGCCAGCTCCATGCCCACTAACTGGAACATATAATTTTGTGGTGTAAGTTACAAAGGGTTTGGGCAGTGCTATGTATGTTCAACCTGCTCTGGGAATGACTTCTTGTCTGTATGTTTCTGTCTTTCTGCTGCCTCTGTTTCCTCAGTTCTCTGCTTTATCTTCAGCTGCACTTGTTACTCTCTCAGGGCCTGGGTACACTCCACGGCCTCCAGCATTTTTCTTTTGAGTTCCCCATAATTATTGCATCTTGGATGCCTTCAAACTCTGCAGTCACATGAACAATGCCAGGCCCACTAGTTTAAGCATTAGCAGGGTATGGGGGCTTAGATGATGTCTACTGCTGCCTCACTGACTTATCTCCAGGAAACAGTTGCCACAGGGAGCTGTGTGTGAGAGAGAGAGGTACCACAGAACTATCTGCCCATAGCAGAGTCCTTCACATGAGTTCAAGCCTTGATCCTGCTGATGCTTGAGATCCTACCAAACTTTATATACATTGTTCTAGAGCATGGTACTGTTTTGTTTGTTGCTTTCTAATACCCTAGTCCCTTTAGCTTTATTTTAATGGATTATCTATCTGTCAATCAATCTATCTATCTATCTATCTATCTATCTATCTATCTATCTATCTATCATTTATCAGCTTGAGCCTTATTCTTTTTAGAAGAAACTGCGGGATTTTTAAATCTTTTTGCTTTGCTTTTGCCTGCAATTTTTTTTCTTAAACCCAAAACAAAGCAGTCAGTGGTAACCTGAATTCCGGGGTACCTTGAAATTGTGTTCATTATTTGACCAAACTGTGACCACTAAATTTACTCTCACACAGAACTGTAGGATACGGGGGAAGATGTATAAAAGTTTTGGGACTTTCTTACTGTTTGAAGTCTCATTAGCCATCTTTCTTATTGGTATTCCTTTCTGTCTTCTAAGCTCCTACCAGCATTCTGAGGCTTTGCTAGCCCATTTCAACAAACTTACTTAACTTTCTCCTGCAGAGCTTTCCTGAGGCTCTGCACCATGTCAGTGGGATGTTCTCAGCCACTCTTCCATTCTTATTGCCAATATCTGTGTGGAGTTTTCCCATTCTTACAAATTCAGTGAGTGTGTGAACTGAAGGTTCTCATCTCATGTCTTGTAAGAAATTAAGTCTGAGCATGTTAAGTAACTTGTATGAAATCACTGCTAGCAGTGACTAGCTCAGGTCTCTCTGGCTTAGCATCACTGTAAAAATTGCTTGGCCTTATCTAAAATCCAAATTGACATGTTATTCTAACAGTGTTATTTGGTCAAGTCATTTTCCAAGTCTTGCTTTGTTCATGTATTCCCAATATTTACTAATAAATATTTTTGAAGAGCATGGTTCACATGTCCATCCCATGCTCAGCACTACTTTCTTAGGTTGCTCTCTTAGTTATTCTCCGGTTGCTGTAATAAAATACTCTGACAAAAACCATTTAAGGGAGAAAGGGCTTGGATACCACTCACAGCATGGTTCAAGGCTGCAGAAGCTTGATGCAGCTGGGGTCACATTAGATCCAGTGTCAGGAATCAAGGGAGATAACTGCTAGAGGTCAGCTTGCTTCTCTTTCTCTACAGTCTAGGGTCTCGGTCCTTGGGGCTTCTTCCCACTTGGATTGCCTAATCTGTGTAATCCCTCATAGGACTGCTACAGGGTATCCTAATCTAGAGAATCCCTGACAAAGCAAAGGCCTATCTCCTAGGTGATTCCTGACCCCGATGAGATGATAATAAGTATTACCTCACATTGGCTAAACCACTGAGGCATATTTCCCTTTATATTTCCTTAAGAAATAGGTATTTCTACTATGATAGCATCCCATCCTGAGGTCATCTCACTATGAGGACGTGCCGACATAAGGGTAGCCCTCTATGAGCATGCCCAACTGTTATAGCAGCCTAGTGTGAGAATATCCAACAGAGAGAGCAGCCCAGTGTGGGAGCATCCCACAATAAGAGCAGTGAGGACATCCCACAGCAAGAGCAGCCCACTGTGGAGGCATTCCACTGTGAGGGCACGTCTCACATTTTCTTCATCCACAGAGCAAATGCAAGTGCCTATCCCTCTGAATTATCTCCATCACTGTGTATGGTCTCTTTTCTATTTGAAGATTGTCTCTAGGACACCACTTATGTCTTTACCAAGTTAACTGTCTCTGCCTTCAACCTTCCTGGAACAGGACTCAGCCTCCTGAACAGTACATGTCCCCTTATCCCCTTGCTAGACAGAATGACTGCTTCTGTTGCATTCACTTTGCCTGCCTATCTTCTGAAATTGCGCCTTGTAGCTGTACTCTGGTACCTTTCTACAGGTTGATCTACTTCCTGTGACTGGCATCATGGCTCCCTACCAGTTTTTTCATGGGTCATTCTTAATATTTCCTTTATTATTTCTCAGACTAACTTTTATCTAAGTACATATTACAGACACTATACTGAAATTTCAAGGTATGTGTAATCATATCGAAATGTAAATATCTTTTCTCTGCAAGTGATTATTCAAAGTTCTGACTAAGGAATAGAGGAATGCCTGAGAATCTTTAAAAATGGCCATTATTTAGTAATTGAATCTTTACATAGTAGAAAGTGTTCTGATGTCACTACAGGTTACTGATGAAGAAAACATTCTGTGAGTTTGGTACTTTGGGGATGGTTTGAAGAGAAGGAGAGGAAAATAGAGGGTGGTAAAAAAGGAGAAGTAAGAGAAAGAATAAGGGAGGAGTGAGTGAGTTAGATAGTACAAGATATAAGCTGAAAAGGTCTGAGGATTGAGTAGGTATGGGGCCACTTAGCTTCAAGTCTTTGATGGCACGTTGGTGCTGGGGTTTGTGTTGCTGATGTCCATGTTGGTGATACTGAGTCCTTTTTACCTCTAGAAATAGAGGTTAGGCTGAGGTTATATGCTAGGAAGTTCCCTGAAGACTACAGGAGTATGTCTAGACTGGGAGTGTGCAATACTTGACATGTTGGGAGAGTGGACTGAACCTCAGTGTGATTCTCACACTCCACGTCCTGTTCCAGGTTATTCATGGGGTGGCAGGTAGACTGTCTCATGCACTCAAAACGTGTGATTCTTGTTCATTAAAACATGATGGTTATTAGCTTTATAATAAATCTTCACAGCCTCGTATTGTTAACTGATTAGCTTTAAGTGCTATTCATGTCATGTTTGTTTAGAAAGAGCAATTTTGAGTTGTCCATATTTGAGTTATTGTGCCTTCTTCTTAGCTTCCTTGCAAAAAGGGGTGTGAGAGAAGACATTGCAACTTTTGATGCACGGAACATCCCCAAAGAGATACGAGAGAGTGTGGAGGAACTTCTCTTCAAAAACAAAGCCTCTTTTGATCCAAAGGTAGTTTCAGTTTTAAGCTGCTTTTTACTGTGGGATGCTTTGTCCTTCCCAAGCATTCGACTAGGTCATCCAAAAGCGTAAATTAAAGACAAAGCCTGAGCTTTACTGCCTACGTGGGTTTGAATCTAGACTGCACCATCTGTATATCCTTTTCTTTTCTCTCACTTTGCCCCACACCATTCCCAGCATTGCTTTTTCCTCTACTGGGTACTTCTGTAGTAGTAGGCATCTGTTTCCCCATACTTGTGCCAAATCTCAGTAAAACTTAACTTCAATGATTCCGATACTCTTTAAATTCTTTATTTAAATGTTAAATCTTCTTGGACATTAGTAACAATGCTTTTAAACTTGCTCTTATTTAATATAAGCTTATTACATATAGAAAGAAAATGGTGTGCACACTCTTTATAAATAAGACAGAACAGTCATGTTGGCTCATGTGAATTCTGAAAGATCAGATGTGCTTAAAGGAGACTGACTTGAAACTGCATGTAGAGTTCATAAATACTTATGAACCAATTTACTGTAGTTTAAGCTATCAATTAAAAGCCTAAGTAAAGTAAATGTGTAGATAAAATGTTGACATTAACTTTTTGTGTGTCTGATGTTCAGTCAGGTACTGAGTATCTTGTAATGATTTTTTTCAGAATGCTAAGCGTGCCAGCAATGCAGCTGCTCCTTTGGCTGCTTGGGTTAAGGCCAATGTACAGTACTCCCATGTCTTGGAACGGATCCAGCCTCTGGAAACAGAGCAGTCAGGATTAGAATTGTAAGTCAAACGCAAAGTATGGGTGGTCTGAACTGCATTACAGTCAGTTTAATATGTGTATTGTATTATTTACATTGTATGGTTTTGGCTTCTTTGTCAAATCAAATGTCTGTAGGTATGTGAGTTTATTTCTAGGTCTTGGGATGGATGCCATTGATCCACCTGTCTGTTTCTATACCAATACCGTGCAATGTTTGTTAACTATTATTCTTTAGTATAGCTTGAATCAGGGATAGTGATTCCTCCAGAAGTTTTTTTATTGATCAGGATTGTTTTAGCTATCTTGGGTTTTTTGTTTTTCCATATGAAGTTGACAGTTGATCTTTCAAGATCAGTAAAGAATTATGGTGGAGTTTTGATGGGGATTGCATTGAATCTGTAGATTGCTTCTTTAAGATGGCCATTTTCACTGTTACTCTTGCCTATCGATGAACATTGAAGATCTTTCCATCTTCTGATATCTTTCTCAAATTTCTTCTTTAGAGACTTGAAGTTCATACAGGTCTTTGACTTGCTTGATTAGAGTTACACCAAGATACTTTATATTATTTGTGGTTATTGTGAAGGTTTGACTAACTTCTTTCTCAGTCTGTTTATCGATAAAACAGGCAGAGGAGGGCTACCAATTTTATTGAGTTAATTTTGTATCCAAACACTTTGCTGAACATTTTCATCAGTTGTCAGTTCTCTGGTAGAAGTTTTGGGGTCACTTATGTATACTATCATATTTCCTGTGAATATCGATACTTTGACTTCTTCCTTTCCAATTTGTATCCCCTTGATCTCCTTTTGCTATCTTGTTGCTCTAACTAGCACTGCAGGAACTATATTGAATAGCTGGGGAGAGAGTTTGCAGTCTTGTCTTGTCCCTGAATTAAATGGAATTGCTTTAAGTATCTCTGCATTTACTTTGGTGTTGCCTATTGACTTGCTGTATATTGCCTTCATTGTGTTTAGGTATGTGCCTTGTATTCCTGCTCTCTTTAAGACTGTTAATATAAAAGGGGTGTTAGGTTTTGTCAAACACTTTTTGACTATCTAGTGAGATGATCATGTGGTTTTTTTTTTGTTTGTTTGTTTGTTTGTTTTTCCCTTTCGGCTTGTTTATATGATGGATTACATTGACAGATTTTTTTTTTTTTTTGCATATTGATCCATTCCAGTATCCCTGGGATGAAACCTACTTGATTATGTTGGATGATGTCTTTGATGTGTTCTTAGATTCAGTTTGTGAGCATTTTATTCAGTATTTTTGCATCAGTCTTCATAAGGAAAATTGGTCTGAAATTCCCTTCTTTTGTGAGCCTTTGTGTGGTTGTGTTATCAGGGTGCCTGTGGCCTCATAGAATGAGTTTGACAGTGTTCCTTCTGTTTCTATTTTGTGGAATAGTTTGAGAAGTATTGGCATTAGCTCTTTGAAACTCTGGTAAAATTCTGCACTAAAAGCATCTGGTCCAGAGCTTTTTTGGTTTGGGGACTTTAATGGCTGTTGCTGTTTCCTAAGGATTATAGGACTATTCAGATAGTTTACCTGATCTTGATTTTACTTTGGTAATTGGTATCTGTCTAAAAGAAATCATCTGTTTCATTTAGATTTTCCAATTTTGTGGAATACAGTCTTCTGAAGTAATACCTAATGATTTGTCAGGCACTGGCAGAGCCTCTCAGAAGACAACTATATCAGGCTCCTGTCAGCAAGTACTTCTTGGCATCCACAATAGTGTCTGGGTTTGGTGTCTGTATATGGGATGGATCCCCAGGGGTGGCAGTCTCTGGATGGCCTTTCCTTCAGTCTCTGCTCCATACTTTGTCCCGGTATTTCCTTTAAACAGGAGCAATTATGGGTTAAAAATTTGGAGATGAATGGGTGGTCCCATCCCCCAACTAGGAGCCATGCCTAACCTCTGGATATGGTCTTTACAAGTTCTCCCTCCCCTTTGTTGGGTATTTCAGCTATTGTCATCCCTGTTGGGTCCTGGGAGCCTCTTGCTTTCCTGGCATCTGGGACTTTGTGATGGCTACTCCCAGTTCCTCATTCCCCATTGCTACATACTTGTTCAATTACCTGACCCTCTGACTCTCATCTCTATCTCGTCTTCTACCTGCTCCTGCCCCTCCTCTCTTTCTGCCAAGTCCCTCCCACCATCTACCTCCTGAGAGTATTTTTTTCCTACTTCTAAGAAGGACTGAAGTATCCACACTTTGATCTTCCTTCTTGAGCTTCATATGGTCTGTGAGTTGTAGCATGGGTATTCTGAGCCTTTTGCCTAAGACCCACTTATCAGTGAGTACATACCATGTGTGTTCTTTAGTAACCTCACTCAGGATGATATTTTCTAGTTCCATCCATTTGCTTGTGAATTTCATTAATTCATTGTTTTTAATAGATGAGTAGTACTCCATTGTGTAGATGTACCACATTTTCTGTATCCATTCCTCTGTTGAGGGACATCTGGGTTGTTTCCAGCTTCTGGGTATTATAAATAAGGCTGCTATTGCCACACACACTCATCTGCTCCAATCACATCCAAAATATCGGGGGTAAGGATTGGCCTTCATCTTGGCCAATTCAGCGAACATCCTCTACCTTACAAGGCTTGGGAATGGCCGCTAATGTAGCTCAAAGTTAATATTACTAATCTGGAAAAATCCTTTAAAGAAGATAGATGAACATAGTTACCCTTTTATTTAGAAATCTATAGTCACTAGTCTTTTAAATTATAAATTCTGAGAAACAATATGCATTATATCAAAGGATTCATTTTTATTTTGGCATTGTTTCATGTAGCAATGAAGAAGTGTTAAAACACTGAAGTACAGTAGCTCTGTCACATTTACTGCAATATGACTTTATATTATATTAAATATAATGCTGAATTATACTCTAGGAATTTGAAGAAAACTGAAGATAGAAAAAGGAAGCTAGAAGATCTTCTGAACTCTGTTGGTCAGAAAGTGTCAGAACTCAAAGAAAAGTAAGTTTGGTCTGGACTGAAGTGTACTTGAGCGCATTGCAAGGTTTCACATTCCGGTTGTAACTGTGAGACTGGGAGAGAGCAGTTGAGGTTCTGTTCTTACTTAGTTATGTGACAATTCATGGTTGTGGTCCCAGTACTTAGGACATGGAGAAAAAGGATCAGGGTATAAGATTATCCTTGGTTACATGGGTATTTACAGGGCAGCCTGAGCTACTGAAAAACAAAACAAAGAAAACAAAAAACAGCCAAAATAAATAATAGTAATACCTTTTTACAATTTTTCTTTTTTTTTTTCTTTTTTTTCTTTTTTTTTCTTTTTTTTCAAGACAGGGTTTCTCTGTGTAGCCCTGACTGTCCTGGAACTCACTCTGTAGACCAGGCTGGTCTCGAACTCAGAAATCTGCCTGCCTCTGCCTCCCAAGTGCTGGCATTAAAGGCGTACAATTTTTTTCTATTCTTGTAGTTACTAGGGATCAAAATCAGGGTCTTGGGCATGCTAAGGAAAACTACTAATTGTAGAAAAAAATATAAAACATTATTTTAGAAATTGTGTGTTACATTTCCTTTTTGTAATGGGACTGTAGGGAAATGATTGTGGAAGACATTCCAGCATTGACCTCTAACCTCTACATGTTCCTGGATAGGTGAACATACTTGCACAACATACAGTTATGCATATAGAGACATACACAAAAGACTATACAAAAATACACACAAATACACACACAAAAGACATACACAAAAATCTGGTAGGTACACACTAACTGAGAGGTAATACACAGTAGACCAGATAGTTCTGTTTTTCAGGTCGGTGTTTGAGAGGATTAGGCCAAGAATTAAGGTGAGAGGAACAGAGTGGGTAAAAGATGCTCAAGATAATTTAAAAGGTAGGGTATGATATCATCATACATGCTAGCAGATAGGTTTGTGTAACTAGAATAGAAAGAAAAACTTAAAAATGGTTAGCCAATTCTTAGAGTTAGGGTCTTCAAGAAATGCTTTGAGAAATGTGTATAGAATGTGGTTATAGAGGCTCTGTTTGGTCTTTGAGCATACGGAAGGAGATACTGTATTGATTTTTGGTGTACATGCGAGAGAGACCCTTGGGCTTTGTGTTTGGATTATATTCTACCACTAAGCTCTACTAGAGCAAAAACAAAAGGCTTTAAGTCATATGTTTGTATACCTGTCTATCTTAATGATAGTATTCCATACTCATATGTATGTATCAGTGTATCTTAAGGATAAGTGAATTAATTATAATTGTTTTTATTCTAATCATATGTTAATTGTTTTCTTAGATTTCAGAGCAGGACTTCAGAAGCTGCCAAACTGGAAGCTGAAGTCAGCAAGGCACAGGAGACCATCAAAGCTGCAGAGATCCTCATTAGTCAGCTAGACAGAGAACACAGGAGATGGAATGCCCAGGTTTGTTTAGGAGAAGAGCCTCAAAACACAGGAAACCTGACATGTAATTAATGTATTTGTTTAAACAATAAAAAGACACAAGGCAAAATAGCCATTAGCTTATTGCTAGCCTTTGATAGACCTTCTAAAAATAAGTGGTCACTAATTAAGTAAAATAATCTTTAAGGAAAGGGTATACACTTTAGGAAAATCAAACTTGTTCCCCTTTGGCTCACCTGTGTTGCTGATAAGAAGGTCAGGGAGGGCAAGAATCTGATGAAATTTATGTTTACCATATAACATTAACATTCAGTACTGTTCACCATGTTTCTTTTTGATATATGTTTCATCATTTCAACATTGGTAACATTTTTGTTTCTTTTAAATTTTTTAAATTTCATTTTGCAGGAAGCATGCATATAATAAAGCATGTTTGTTTATGGAAATGTCTTGTCTCACAAACTTTAAAAATCTTTGTCTTTTTCTGGTTGTGATGGTTTGACTATGCTTGGCCCATGGGAAGTGGCACTATTAGGAAGTGTGGCCTTGTTGGAGAAAGTGTGTCACTGTGTAGGTGGGCTTTGAGGTCTCCTTAATGCTCAGGCTGTACCCAGTGTGGAAAGAGACCCTCCTTGTGGCTGCCTTTTGGTCAAGATTTAGAACTCTCAGTTCCTCCAGTCCCTCGTCTGACTGCACACTGACATACTTCCTGCCATGATGATATTGGACTAAACTTCTGAAGCTAATCCAGGCCCAATTCAGTGTTTTCCTTTATAAGAGTTACCTTGGTCATGCATCTCTTTATTTTGAAACTTTGATGACTGAGTTTTTGAGGTGTTAACTACTTAAGCCAATGCTGGGTTATTTTCCACCTATGATGCTGTGCTTTCTTCTGAGGGAGTACACCTACACTCAACTGTCTGCTTCCAGGTTGCTGAGATAGCTGAAGAGTTAGCTACCCTCCCTAAAAGAGCTCAGCTAGCGGCCGCTTTCATCACCTACCTCTCTGCTGCTCCAGAAGGCCTCAGGAAGAATTGTCTGGAAGAATGGACCAAGGCAGCTGGCCTTGAGAGTGTGTATTGATATATTTCATTATGCCAAGAATGGCCCTTCTGCTTCTGCCTCCTTTACTGCTTTTAAATGGAATTTTGTGTATGTATGTCACCAAGGATAGTATAAGTACTTCAGATTTGCCAAGTCTGTTTCATTATTATAAGTTTTCTACTCCTACATCCATATTAGAAACAGACCTCCTTCTGAATTATTTTTAATTTTATATGAATGTAGCTAAATATGTTATTTTTACTTTAATTTAACATGCTAATATGAGGCTCTAAATTTTCTCGTGAATTTTGGGGTTTCAAAAATTATTGTGGCTGTAAAACATTCTCTCAGAATTAATTAATTAAGAGGTCTGCTCATTTTCACATTTTTAGGAAGCTTCCTTCCCCCCAAGTTCATGTTGTAATGCCTAGGAATGGGTGGCAGGCAAAGGTATGCCACAGGCCTTTTGTGCCAGTCTGTCTGTCTGTCTGTGCTGATCGCTACAGTGACTGCTTGATACCTTTCACTTTGCAGAATTTGATCTCAGGCGGTTTCTCTGTACTGAAAGTGAGCAGTTGATCTGGAAAAGTGAAGGCCTTCCATCCGATGACCTTTCCATTGAGAATGCCCTGGTGATCTTACAGGTAACACATAAGATTGCCTCAGTGGCATTGTAATTAAAGGGCTGCAGTGCATATAAATATGCAATATCTCTTGCATGTTTCTATTTCTAAATAAAATCTCAAATATATTGGTAATAAAGTTGATTATCTACAGTAAAATATACTTTATTTTTTAATTTAATATAAAAGTGTAAGCTAAGATGGCCTTTTTTGATGATAGAACACTCAAAATTGAACTTTCTAATAGTAATAGTTATATTGTAGAGAACCCTGCTTCATCTCATGGTCTGTTTCCTTCATAAATTTTGTATTTCACTCTTAACTTACAAAAAAGTTCTAAAATAAGAAAATAAATTTTAGGTTACAAGTATGAAATGAACATATGTATATTTTGTAAACTTGTTTCATGCAGTGTGTGTTTTCTTACAGTCAAAAATACTTTTTTGACAGCAAATGTAAAGCCACATTCAAAGCCATGGTTTCAAATGCCGTAGTCTAAAACTTATGTTGTCGAGTGCCCGTTGCATGTATACATTGAGTCCATTTTGTTTGCTGTCTTTGCTCAGCCTTCCTGTCTGTCCTGCCCTCTCTGCTACCTTAACCTCCCTGTCTCCCCACCCTTCTTCCCAGGACCTCCCCGTTGGCTCCCTTCTCACATTTATACCTTTTTGTTTTCTTTTGGGACTTGATGAACAAATTGTAAGCTTTTAATGAATTTTGTTCTTATCATTAACTTGTACCTTTCACATTTTGTACATTTGCTTATTACATATATATGTATATGCATACATATCTCTCTCTCTCTCTCTCTCTCTATATATATATATATATATATAGAGAGAGAGAGAGAGAGAGAGAGAGAGAATGGAGGTCAGAAGACGTCATACCAGAGTTTTCTCCTCCTCTCTTGTGGTCAGGTTTGGGCACCAGTGACTTCACCAGCTGAGCTATTCTTGTGGGTCCATGCAAATTACATACTAACTTTCCTGCTTAGTGATATGAATTTATTTTTTCTCAGTAGCTTATACTTTATAACACTATTATTTTTTTCTCCTTTCTGAAACCTTTCTCCCTGGACATATTTTTCTTTTCTCTAGTTTCCTACTTAGCCCCTAGTGGTGTGTGTGTGTGTGTGTGTGTGTATTTGTGTATTATATAAATCTTATATAATATATGATATATATTATATATAATATACATATTTACATATATATACATTATATGATATTATCTTGGTTTGGGTTCTGTTTATTTCTTTAATTTTGTTTTATTAGAACTATTAACTGTTCATACTTTAGTTCATAGTTTAGTCAAGTTTTTAAACAACTGGAATAAGTATCTGGAGTCCCAGCTGCTCTTTTAGATAACATGTAGGACATATTGCCCTTCTCTGTTTTCTGTCACTCTATGCCCTGTCTTTGTTATGCTTGTCATTCTTTCCTTTAAGTTTTCTCACTCATTCCTTCTTCCCATTGTAATAATCAAAGAAAGTACTAATTTTCAAATGTTAAGCCTGCCATAGTGGCACACTCATGCTATCTTAGCCTGAAAGGCTAAAGCAGAAAGATTTTGAGGAATTCAAGGCTACATATATGTAGTGGGTCCATATCTCTAAAACTCAAACCAAAACAAACCATAAACCACCCCACAAAAACCATGATGGTTCAAGAATTATTTCCTAAAAGTGGGTGATAATGAAGGTAAGCCTTTAGAAAACATGGTTGGGGGTTGGGGGTGGTTAATAACTGAAAAGACAACTGTCTTCAGAATTGGGTTTGATAGTCAATATGTAAAGTTGCTTTTGAATTTAATTTTAATATGTTAATTTTTTGAATATTCATGCACATTTCTAATGTACTTCTTCAATAAAAAATCTCTTGGAAAATAGATGCGAATGAATTTGCCATTATAGTAAATATTGTATCTTGTGGGACAATAATGGGGTTCTGTGTCCTCTCAGAGCTAGGGCCACTAGGGGAAGCTGGACATAGGAACTTTGACTGCATGCACCCCCAGGGAACCACTGGGCGGGCTGTGAGAAGCCTCATGACCCTGCTCCAGGGGTGGGAAAAGGTGCAGTCTGGGGTCCCTGCAGAACTGATGGAACTGACGGAGTCAGGCTCAGACTCTTGGGCACCACAGACACCGCTGGGTACCGTGGAAGAGCCAGTTCTGGGGTCCCCGGACCTGCAAGAAGGCCAGGGACAACAGGTTCTCCGTCTCAGACGTCCTTGTCTTGCTTGGGTGGCTAACTTGGTTTGTCAGGCAGCCTTGGCTGGAAGCGCAGGGAGGCTTCCTGGCAGGACACAGCTCCTTAGGGAAAGACCTGTTCCATTGCTCCGGCATGGACAGAGGATCCCTTGAGAAGAGGCAGTCCATGGTTTTAAGGAGTTTATTGTAGAAAGGCAGAGAGAGGGAGAAAGTAGGGAAGTAGAGGCTGGACATGGCCACATGGAGAGGCGGGAGAAGGGAAGGCAGAGAGGGGGAGCAAGGGAACAAGAATAAGAGCAAGAGGATAAGAGATAAGAGCAAGGAGGGGGCAAGCAGCCCCTTTATAGTGGGCTGGGCTGTGCTGGCTGTTGCCAGGTAACTGTGGGGAGGAGCATACCTGGCTGTTGCCAGGTAACTGTGGGGAGGAGCATACCTGGTTATTGCCAGGTAACTGTGGGGAGGAGCATACCTGGTTGTTGCCAGGTAACTGGGGGGGTGGAGTCCAGACAGCATACCAGGAGCTTTGGACATTGCCTATGTGACTTATGGCCACACACCTCTCTGCAGGGGGTTGTGGGAGGTTGTAGCTACAACAGGAGCCAGGGGCCCAGGAGGCATGGCCGACCACCTACCATACCTTAGGGTCACCGGTGTTCCAGGCCTGTGCTTGACTGGGGACCAGGCTGTCTGTTCACAGCTCACCATCCCACAGTATCACAGTCTAAGATAGGATAGAGCTGAAATATGCTGTAGTCAAATGTGTGGTTGGGAAGTACAACTATGAACATACTAGGTGTGGTTTGTCAAATTATGAAAGGACTATTTGCATATCATGTTATCCAGATTGGCTCTGAACTTACTATGTGGCTAAAGTTGACCTTGAACTTCTGGTCTTTTATGTATAGTCTTAAGTCAAGATGGTGGCTCCCTCTACCTTAAGGAGTAGATGGATTTGATCACAAATAACTGTCTCTACCTTTCATTACCTTTGGCTTTTTCTGACTTCCCATTGACCAATTTCAGAATTTATTTTCAGATCAAAAGGTTTCCCTCCTTACTTTACCCACTTCCCCATCTATTAATCTTCAAAAAGGACCCATATGATCTACCTGTTTAGAAATTCAATGAAATGATAGGTGACTACTATTTGTGTGTGCCCCTGTCAGAGACCTTGACTGTATCATGCAGGGCAGGCCAGGCAGCTCTCCATTATAAACTCTTTCTTGTCCTCTCCATCCTCATGCTGTTTTGCTTATTATTTTTGAGGGAGGTACCATAATCTTAGCCTAGTAATTCTGGGTACAAGTCTATGACTTCTTGTTACTGTCTCCTCAATTTTCAGTTAGTTATTCTCTAGTCTTACAAAATGTATTTCTGAGGTATGCCTAGAAGTGTGCTTATTTAGACTCACCTCTAGTCATTTCATTTTGTATTTAGAAGATTTCTCATGCCAGCCAGCACCTTCCACTTTGTGTTGCATGTTTTCTTTTCTTGAGTGATGCTCCTGAAATGTTAATCTGCTCATTCTGTAGTTTCCATTAGTATATGCCAATAACTGTCTATTTCCTGCAGTTTGAAACTTTCATTACTTTTAGACATGGGTTATGAAGTTCTTCATGATCAGGCAGTCCTTATTAATTCTTACTTCTGTCATGTTAAATGCATGATGTATGCCCATACTTTCCTAACCCAGCTCTTCCAGATTACTGAAGTTTTCCAAATAGTCAACTTTTGTATCTTCTTTTTGGTTTATCCCCTTTACCTAGATAATCCTATCTTGGCAAAATTTGACTTTGCTTTTCCTTCCCCCTACTCCAAATGTGTCCTGTGTATCTTATGTGCTTCCTGATCATGCACTTTTCTTCTTAATTGGATATGAAGTCATTGAAGGTAAGGGAATACACCTTCCTCATTTCTGGCTTCCTTGTCTGTATTCCTGTGGTTGTTACCTAGCATGGTAGGTGAATGAATCTGTAAATGGTAACTTATCACTTGTAATCGGCTACAATGTGTTGTGTAAATTTTAGCTGCATTTTATCACAGAATACATAGGTAAATGTACCTTAGAAATTTTGTCTAAAGTTCTATGAAGAAGTGTAAGTACAGTGAAAACCAACCTTTAGGTTTGTTACACCACATACTTTGCTTAAATGAGAAGGTTAAAAATATTATCACATTTTTTTTTCCTGACTGCATCAGATTATTGGTTTGAAGTCACGGGTAAGAACTTTTTCAATTTTAAAAGTAATGAATTTGAAGGTATGAGAGAGTTAATGGAACTGTGAGATTTTTATTACTGAATATTAGCATAAAACCAGATCTAAACCCACAGTGACACTGAAGAGGGTATTTACTAGCCAGGAGTTGTGCATTGCACAATGACGCAGTAAGAGAGACTTCTAGATACAGATGCCTAATGAGAAAGTGTGGCGTTCCTTGTCTACAGAGAGCCTGAGAACCACAGAACAGTTGCTCTAAAGTTCAGTGTCTGTATCGTGTCTCCAAATGCTGAACTGTGTTGTGATGGCCTTCCCTTGGATGTTGCTGAAGTGACTTGTTGGACACAGTCCAGTCTCAGCATCGTTCCCACTCTTCCTTGTGCTCCCTCTGTCTAGAAATTGTGTTGTTGTCGCTGTGGTAAGAAACACTCTTTAAAAGAGTCACTAGATAATGATGATTAAGAAATATCTTATGGCTAATACATATTTTATGTTTTTATGTTGCCTCTTTTTATTTGCTCAGTTAGTGCTGTTTGAAGGCAGCTTCACTACTAGTGTGAGACATACTATGTAAGTGAGTTCCTAGTTCTTTAGATCCCGATGGACAGCTTATTCAGTTTTCCTTTAAGGAAATTTGCAGAGTATGTTCACTTTATTGCAGTTGGATTTAATTATTTACTATTTGTTCCTAGTAATTTATCTATGTGGCTTTTGATGCAGATACAAGCTGCACCTTCTCTTCCATCTTGAGTCTTATGAGTTGCATATATAAAGACTTACTTTCAGAAAATTTTGTAATTGATTTATAATTTTTAGAATTTTGTAATTGATTTATAATTTTTAGAATTTTTTTGTATTTAAACTAAAAACTACAATTATCTTAAAATAATTTTTTTTCTCACTAGAGTCGAGTGTGCCCATTTCTGATAGATCCATCTTCTCAGGCAACAGAGTGGTTAAAGACACATCTGAAGGACTCGCATTTGGAAGTTATTAATCAACAGGTATGCACTCTCTATAATTTAGTTCCTCCCTTTGGATAAAGCCTACAGTGAATACAGGTTAGGATCTATAATGAGAAGACATATGCAGAATGAGCTACATGCAGAGCTAGTTGTGGGGATCCAAGAAGAGTAATCCTCCTAGATTCAGGTCTGTCATTTCTAGTACAGGGGGAAACATATTTTTGATGCTAGTGACTCATTGGAGCCCTGAGAGTTTTAACAGTGAGTAGTTACAACTCTTCATATAAGAGGTTAAGGAAATAGATGCTGACACTATGCCATATGGAATTGCAGACTTAAGCTTAGTTTAGACAATAAAAAAGTCGTTTGATCTGCCAAGAACCATCCTCGGCTTGGAGAGGAAGGGTGTTCAGGAATAGTAGAAGATGGGATAGGGATTTTCAGAGGGGAAACCAGGAAAGGGGATAACATTTGAAATGGAAATAAAGAAAAATCTAATAAAAAAAAAAAGAATGACTCAAAGTCCATTGTGGATACAAGCTGACAGCCCTGTGTTCTGCTTGTGATGACTCTGCAGATAGATCTAGACAGCTCAGTTCTTGAAAAATAAAAATAAAATAAAAATAAAAATAAAAGCACAGTCTTTTATTTACACATCAATTTAATCATTACCCCAGGTTTTCTTTAGAATATACCATGAATCAGCATTTTATGACCTTAGCCCCTTGATTCTTAGAAAAAGACAGCAAATACCTTTTTTGTTTGTTTGTTTGTTTGTTTTTAACATAGAAAATGATTTTAGAAATCGGCCTGCCTCTGTAAGCACAGACAATAAGCTAGCTGGATGGGATCTTGCTCAGAGATTACCATTCCCAACACATATATATCTAAACTTGTTCTTTCCTAGGCTGACCATGAACTCAGAAATCTGCCTGCCTTTGTATCTTTCTGGAAAGCTGACTGTAGTACAGCTGCCATTGTTCTTTTAGGTCTTTTAAACCCCTCATACAATTCATATTGCATTCTTATATTTTGTATAGTTGATAAATTATATATAATATATAATACATTATATGTAATTTTTATCTATTATCTATTATATATCATATGTATATGTTTGAACTCGTGTTTTCAGAGTTCTTTCCCACAGCTTTAAGGAAAAGTTGAAGGTTTACCATTTTGCTGAGGAACAGACACACCCTCACCTCCTGGACTGATGGAGTCATTAACCTTGGCAGGGAGAACATTCCCCAAGAATCTTGACAGGAAGAACCTCCTTGAAGGACAAGCATGAAGCAAATAGACACACTCTTATACAAACAAGCCTTACACCTAGCAACTGTCAACAATTGTAGAGGTCTACACACTGCTGGCCCTGCTCCAGGGACAGGAAGATGTCACACTGTCCCTTCTAAGGCAGACATGCAGAACTCTGCACTGATCTTATAGCTACTTCTGTTTTCTCTTTCATTTCCTATAGCAGATAGAGATTTAGATTTTTATCTTTGTAGCAGTTTGTAAGTAGAGTAGAAACTTGGCAGGAAACATTTGTAGCATGGTGGACATGAAGATTTGCTGTTCAGTTGGTACAGGATTGTTTCCAGGCGTGTAGAATAAGAGTATTGTAGAGAAATGCTTTCCACAGAGCTGATGAAGGATGCCAAGATCTATCAGATTTATACAAGTACTGCACAAATTCAGAGGCTGATCATAGCTCGTGAGCACACTGAAAAGTATAAACATTAACAGAAATCACCCTCATATAACTAAGCTCAAAGCACCTTTGCTACTTCAGGGGAAAAGAGCTTTACTGTCTGTCTTCCCAAGGAAGGGAGATAAAAGACGAATGTCTCTGATCTATGCAGTGGAGTCCCACAGTGCAGGGTACCTCTGTTGACCTCCACAGTGACCCTTTCTAGGTTTCTTGGTTTCTAGATAGGTTTGGTTTTTGGAACAATGAGTGGTCCTTAGCCCAGAATTGTGTTAATTTGCTCTTTTTTTTCCTTTTTTTCTTTTTATTAGATATTTTCTTTATTTACATTTATTTAATGTAAATTAATTATTTATTGTTATTGCCTTTCCTGGTTTCCCTTCTGAAAACCCCCATCACCTCCTCCCTCCCCCTGCTTACCAACTCACCCACTCCCGCTTCCTAGCCCTGGCATTCCTTACACTGGGGTATCAAGCCTTCAAAAGACATAGGTCCTCTCTTCTCATTGATGACCTAAAAGGTCATCCTCTGCTACATATGCAGCTGGAGCCATGGGTCCCTCCATGTGTACTCTTTGGTTGGTGGTTTAGTCCCTGGGAGCCCTGGGGTTACTGGTTAGTTCATATTGTTGTTCTTCCAATGGGGCTGCAAACCCCTTCAGCTCCTTGGGTTCTTTCTCTAGCTCTTCCATTGGGAACCTTGTGCTCAGTCCAATGGTTGGCTGAGAGCATCCACTTCTATATGTGTCAGGCACTGGTAGACCTCTCAGGAGACAGCTATATCAGGCTCCTTTCAGGAAGCACTTGTTGGCATCCACAATAGTGTCTAGCACGCATCACCAACAGAATACAAGGGATAGAAGAGAGAATCTCAGGTGCAGAAGATACCATAGAAATCATTGAAAGTCAAAGAAAATGCAAAATGCAAAGAGCTCCTAGCCCAAAGTATCCAGGAAATCCAGGACATAATGAAAAGACCAAACCTAAGGACAATAGGTATAGAAGAGAATGAAGATTCCCAACTTAAAGGGGCAGTAAATATCTTCAACAAAATTATAGAACATTTCCCTAACCTAAAGAAAGAGATGTCCATGAACATACAAGAAGCCTACAGAACTCCACATAGATGGAGTCTCTGGTCTCTTTCCTAAGTTTTCTACCTCCAGGGTTGTCTCCCTTTGTGAATTCCTTATTGTTTCTACTTCCATTTAGATCCTGGATGGTTTTGTCCAATTCCTTCACCTATTTGGTTGTGTTTTCCTGTAATTCTTTATGGGATTTTTGTGTTTCCTCTTTAACATCTTCTACCTGTTTACCTGTGTTTCTTTACCTGTTTAGCTTGTATTTCTTTAAGGGAGCTATTGATGTCCTTCTTAAATTCCCCTATCATTATCACGACATGTGATTTTAAATCAGAGTCTTGTTTTTCTAGTGTTTTTCGGTAACCAGGGTTTGCTGTGGTGGGAAAACTGGGTTCTGATGATGACAAATAGTCTTGGTTTCTGTTGCTTATGTTCTAAAGCTTGCCTTTGCCATCTGGTTATCTATGGTGTTAGCTAGTCTTGCTGTCTCTGACTTTGACTTGTTCCTCCTGCAAACCTGTGTGTAGGTCTGTACTCCTGAGAGACCAGTTCTCTCCTGGAGAAATTTGGGTGTGGAGAGCTGTAGTATAGGGTCAGCTTTTGGGTGCAGGCAGAGACCAGAAAGATCCTGTCCCCAGCTGATCCTTGGTTCTTGTGCCCTAATGGCTCTATGAAAGTCCCTCTTGGGCCAGGAATTTAAAGAGAAGTTGTGGTCTTACCTGTGCTTGCAGGTGTGTAGGCTCTCCTGGAAGACCAGCTCTCTTGGGCAGTATTTTGTGTGTGTAGCTCTGTGACACAGGATTAGCTCTGGGCACACATGCAGACCCTAAGTCTCCTGTCCCAGGCAGCCCCTAGGTTCTTATGTCCAGAGAGTTCTGGGTAGGTTCCTCTCAGCAGCAGTGTGGGTCCTGCCTGCACTCATAGGCCTGGCTGCACTCCTGGGAGGCTTTTTCCCTTCAGGTACTATTTGGGTATGGAGCCCTGTGGCAGAGGATCTGCTACAAACTGAGAGGGAAATCAGTCAGAAGGCTCCATCCTGTGCTGCCCCTAGGTTCCTGTGTACTGAGTGTTCTGGGTAAGTTCCTCTGAGCAGCAGTGGTGGTCCTACCTGCACTAATTTGCATTTTGATTGCTTAAGATGGAGAAATACCCTCGGGTTTTAGTGTTCATTCAAGTGACAGGAAAGGTGGCTTGTCAAAAAGGAACTTAGGATTCTAATGAAAGCACTGAGAAATGGGGTAGGTTGGACTCATCAGACTGTGAAGTAACAGCATTTCTGTGCTGAACTGTTAATCTTACAATTTTGATTATATTTAACTTGTTTTACCCAAAAGAATAAAAAGGTTGTGTTCATATTTTCCCATTATAAAACTAAAGATTTTCTGGAAAATCTTAATACTGAACCAGCATTTTATTTGTCTTGTTCAAAATAATTCAATAAAGCTAACCTTAACTTAAGAAAAAACAGAAATGCTTTCCACATTATTTTTGTAATTCACACTGGACTGTACACTTAAGAGTTTCATAGGGAAAGAAGAAGAGCTTGTAATACTTGAATTTTTTGTCACAATATTTTTTAAAGCATTATTTTACTTATGTGTCTACTTAAAATTTAAAAACTTTAAAATATTCAACTAAAACAATTTATTACTTAAATATATGATAACTAGAAAATACCATGAATAAATTAAATTAGTATTATAGATAATAGACTTTTAAAACTTTAAGTAATTTGTCATTATCTTTATTCATTGTTGGTAAGGACCTTTATAAACATTGAGATAAGGAACTAGTATGTGCTTTTCTTTATTACCACAGGACAGTAACTTTATCACAGCTCTCGAGTTGGCAGTACGTTTTGGGAAAACCCTCATCATACAAGAGATGGATGGGGTAGAGCCTGTTCTTTATCCACTGCTGAGACGAGATCTGGTTGCTCAAGGTAAATGTTTGAGTGTTTTGAGTTTACTATCTTTTAAACTGGTAAAGAGAGAAAACCAGACACAGGTTGTTAAGAGTCTCTTCTGGTGGAGCCACATAAGGCATGATGAATTGCCTCAGGCACATGGTAAAGGGCTTGGGGGACAGAAGAAAAGTATCAGAGCACACACTGTGATCATCTGTTGTCCTCGCTGTTGTGCCAGCATTTGTAATTATTGTCCTCAGAGAAGCTCGTGAGAGGCTCACTTTTCACTCAGTTACTATGTAAGCGTGCATTTTCTGCTTGTAGTTAAAGAGGAGCAGGTGTTTAGCACACTGGGTATATGTGCAAATAGTTTGAGCAGCACTAACTGCTCTTACCAGTGAACCTGGAAATCCTGAGATTTCTGAAGCCCACAGTCACAGATGCTGCTTAGTTTTGCAGGTAGGCCTTTATGATGATGTCTGTGCACAGGCACTAAGCCAGAGTTTCCTTCCTTTTTTTCAGGTTTTTGTGTTTTGTTGTTTTTTTGATCTCTCCATTTTCTTTTTTGGGATGATCTCTCACTGAATCTAGAGTTCATGAATACTGCTAAAAAGGCTGGTCAGGCAGCTTTAGGGATCTGTTTGCCTCTGCCTCCCTAGTGTTTGGATTGTAGGCGTACACTGCCATGCCTGTCTTTTTATGTGGCTGTTGGGCATTCTAACATGGCAAGCATTCTACTGACTGAGGCAACTTGCCTGCCCAGCGTACTCGCACCCCTAAATCCAGTTTTGTGAGATTAGAATGTAGTACATTATAACTTGAAGAATGTCTGTGTACAAAGTATATGCATATATATTGCAGATACATACACATGCATATACTGCTCACATAACCACAACATATATATGGATAATTGGTTCCTCTGGCCTCATGTGACTGTACTTTCTTAAATCACAGTAGTTGATGATCATAGGGTTTGGGCTCTTTGCTCCCCTTGTGGAAGCAGGGAGGAGGGCAAGGCTCCCAGGGCTCACAACACTTCTGTGGCTGGTAGGAAATACTCATGAATTCCTTCCATCCCCAGACAGTCTATGAGACAAGCAGGTGACTCAGGAGTGACATCCCTGGAGTGTAGTAGGCTGTAAGGCAGCCAGGGCTCGCATTGTGTGGTTGCACATAGGTTATCCAGAGGACTTCCCGGTGGGGAAAAAGCCTAGGAATTACCGTTGTTCCTGTAATACCCTGGAAACTCTTGGCTCATTCTTGTAGATTTGGATTGAATCATCTCTTTGATCTATATGCATTGTACCCATCTGGTACTGACTCAAGAAAGGTTATGTGGCAACTTACTCTGAAGCACTTTTAAGTTTTGCCACGTCAAATAATTCTGTATGCATGGCACTTGAATAATTTTCCTAAGTGTTACATGTAGACTTGAAATTTGTACAAATTTTGCTCTTTTTTGGTTCAATTTTCTTTGAAGATCATTTATGTCATATTGGTTGTGTAGTGCAGTTCTTTATCACTTTAAAAATGTTATTTTGCTCAGTCTTGTCTTGAGGAAAATACCTTAAAGTCAGTTTTGAATTAGTTTCTTTTCCTTTTGGTCTTTCGTTTTGTTTTGTTTTGTTTCTGCTTTAAGTATTTTGAATCTTTCATTGTCATTATGAAATGTTCTGTAAATCTAGAAGTCTCTCAAGTTTGACATTCCAGTGCTGTGTGTGATGCCATAGCTTTATAGACGAGTTGTGTTTGTCTGTGTTCCCATTCCTATGACACATGCCTGTGAAAACCAGCTGAAGGAATGCAAGATTTCTTTTGACTCCTGATCTTGGAGGCTCATTCCATTTGGTTGGCAGTGTTTTTCCTGGGCCTATGGAGAACTTTGTATCCTAGAAGTTGGGGGGTCCAGGGGAAGGAATCCTGGAGCAGAGTTGTCCAGTGTGGGTTGGTGAACCGGATGCAGAGATAGTAGTTAGGGTCAGATATATTCCACGGTGGCACAGTCATGGGATCCGCTTCCTTTACCATGGTCCCACTTTCTAGTTCTCCCACCCTGTAGTAATCTACTTACAGTTTTAATTCACCATTAAACTAAACCACTGATTATATTTTTTGATAATTATCATCCACATAGATGTGAGGTGATACAGTAGTTTCCATTTGCATTTACCTAATGTTGAACATACTTCATTCTTTGTTGGCAATTTTAGTGTATTCTTTGGAGAAATGTTATTCAGGTCCTATTACATTTTTAATTGGGTTATTTGCTTTTCTACTATTCATTTTCAAGAATTCTTTATAAATGTTGGATGTTGTCTTTAAAATGGTTTGCAAATATTTTCCCATGGGTCTTCATGACATCTTTTTATTTTGTAGATAATGAATATCTTTATAACTATTTCTTGATTTTCATTTTATTATAGCTAAGTAATTATTCAGATTTGCATATTCCTTGCTTTTCATTTTATTACTTCTAGAGTACTAGCACAATAAATACCTTTTTAAAGTTATATGTTATTTATTTTATTATCTTTTCTTTTTACAAAGCATTTTTAGTTACTATTTAACAGTTTCATAGACGCATACAATATATTTCAAACATATCCTCTAATTTGCTACTCAACTAAATAATTTTGAAATTGGGAATAATGCCTCATTAAAAGTGTCTACTTTTGAAAATTATAAACAACTATTTCAGAAAAAATTGGAATATGAACAGTTACTACCCATTATAAGTTGGTATCTCATTGTTACTTCTATATCCCAGGATCAAGTTAATATTATTTGATCAGTAGAAATGATAATTGAGCATTTAGGGGTTTGCTGAGTAGTCCCGTTTTGAAGTCTTTTGCACTGTGTTAAAAGCCTGTGATCTCTGCATCAGAACCTGCAGAGGCTGTTTGATGTTCTCTGGGAACTCTAGGGGACAGTGCAAGTCCCAAAGCAGAGATGGTGTGTTGTATATGTATGTTTCCACTTTCAGTAAAATATAGCTTTTGCATGTTAGGGTGTTTGCCTTGATTGTTTTTGAAAGCTGCCATACAGTTGTTTTTTCTAAAGTCTGTATGTAGAAATGCTTAAAAACAGTTTTTCAATATTTATATTGGAAGATACAAAAGATTCAAGCTGACCAACTGTGTGTGTGTTTGACAGGACCTCGGTATGTGGTACAAATAGGTGACAAGATCATTGACTACAATGAAGATTTCCGCCTTTTCTTGTCAACAAGAAATCCAAATCCCTTTATCCCACCGGATGCTGCATCCATAGTGACTGAGGTGAACTTTACCACGACAAGAAGTGGACTTCGAGGACAGGTGTGTGGGCAGGACAGATCAACAGAAACTTGTAGAGCTGGGTTTGTTCAGCTCATTAGGACTTTGAAAACAGGATTTGAAAATTAGGATTTGGAAAAAAATCTGTGGAAGTGAAGCATTCAGATTTATTTTATCCTTTATTAGATTTCTACTTTTTGTTCATATTGCTGGCTCTTGTGATATAACTTATTTTGCAGTCTATTTCTATTACTTTTGATAAAACTTGTATGGTAGGTAGTTCATAGAGATAAGACGAGATTTAAAGTTCTAATTAAGAATGATGAAAAAGTGCAGTTATTTGATGCAGGCAAGAGGTTCTGATTCCTGAGTCAGTATTTTATTTTTACAAAGAATTTTTTTTTAGTTAGTTTTAGAGATTATAATTATCATTTCCCTGTTCCCTTTCTCCCTTCAAATCCTCCCCAATGCCCCTTTTTTGCTCACTTTCGAATTCATGTCAACCAGTATCAACCACTGAAAGCGATGTGTCTTTGAGTTCATATTTTTCTATCTGACTCATCAGTTTAGAATTAATATTTGAGTTTACAAATGATTTTTTTAAGTTTATAAACTTTTATTAATATATTCTTAGCTTTTCTCTAGAAAGAAATATGTATTGATTTTTGAGTTCCATTGTTTTTATTTAACTCATTTAATGGTATTCATCTTCCTCTTTTGCTCTCCATTATAGCATATATATCTATTAATTTTTCTTTATTGCAGTTTAAGAGCTACTACTTCAAAATATTCTTTTCTTATACCATAAGCCTTCCCAAGTATTGCTTATGAATTATATGCTTTGCATTATAATTCTTAAATATCAATATTTGAACAGTTTCTCTGAATTAATTGACAAGACTGCTTCTTTGATTTGGAAGCTCAACTTGGTTGGTTGGTTGGTGGAAGAGAAGTGCAAGACTTCTTATTACAAGTGCTGATGAAGACTATTCTAGTATGGCTGTCCTGTTTGACTTAGTGTTAGATAGTACTATGGCTTTTTGCAACATACCATTTTAGTGAGTGGGTAATGTTTTTTTCAGGGTTGTTTAGATGATATAATATTTTTGAATTACATTTATTTGTGTACACACACACACACACACACACACACACACAGAGTACAGAATGCCAGGTCAGAAGACTAGACATAAATTTCTGTATCCCAGAACTAAACAAACCAGTCCAGGAAAAACCAGGAAAAACCACAGCCCACAGGCAGCCAGTCAGAAGCTGCCCGCTGGATGGCCCAAGCCAACAATAGTTTAATCAGCAGTGGTTCTGGGAAGTCCCCCAGAGCGCTAGCCAATTCATAGGACACCTGTACTCCTAGAGATAGAGCCAGCCAATCAGGATGGAAGTCACCTTCTCTTCCCTGGGTTTCCCCTAGCTGGCTTTGAACTGAGCCTGCAAGCTTACCAGCCTGCGTTTGCATACAACTTGAATCTGTGGTGCTATTCTTTGGCAACTCATGGACCCTTACAGTTTCTCCTCTCACCATATAGATTCTGAGCGTCAAACCAGGTCATTAGACATGGTTCAGGTGCCTTTACCTACTGAGCTATCTCACGGACTTTGATAATAAAATATTTTAATATTTCCTATGTCTTAAGTAAATGTTTATATCAGTAGCTAATACATTCTCATAGCATTTGTATTTTAATCCAACTGTAGAGTGAAATTTTTCATACTTAGTAAATGCTGTGATTTTTACATATTTAACATTGTTTTAAACATCCATTTCTGTTTCGTATCAGAACAAACATGGAAATGTCTTACTTATACTTAATTAGAAAGAATCAAATGATGTCCCATTTATTACAATACTGTGGTAGCTACTCATTTTCAAGGCCTGGTCAGGAAAAGTATTATGCTGTTTTAAAATCATTGCTGGAATTATGTTTCTTGCTTTTCTTTTTTAAGCTTTTAGCTTTAACCATTCAGCATGAAAAACCTGATCTAGAAGAACAGAAAACAAAACTATTACAGCAGGAAGAAGATAAGAAAATACAGCTGGCTAGACTTGAGGAGTCTCTCTTAGAGGTGACAAGCTTTCATAGTGGTTTTCATATTCTTCCCTTCTTTATCAAACACATGCTGCAAGTTTTGTAGCACATATGGTATATCTTCACAGTTCTTGTGATTTTTTTTCCAAAGTTATACTAGTATGTGTTAAAATCAAAATTTGAAGAAAAAAATGCAGATTTATCTGTCAGAATAAAGCTCTAAAATTTATAATTATAATTATAATTATAACTAAGAAAAATTGTTTTAAACTAATAAGTTTTTTATTGCATTATTTCATTATTCATTTTATACTTGGAATTTCTAAAGGCACTAAAAATTAGTGTGAAAATATAACAGTATATATAATTGTTTACTTTTGGTTATTATGTTGATAAACATAAAACATACAGTTATTTGATATAGGAAGGCTAAGTGATGTTGTAATTCTTTTAAAAATATTATCACCACATTAATAGTTAATATGGGCTTCCTTTCATTGGTTATCTTAATTGTATAATAAATTTTATTATTAATTTTTCCTTTCAGACACTTGCCACATCTCAAGGCAATATTTTGGAAAATAAGAACTTGATTGAATCTCTGAATCAGACAAAAGCAAGCAGTGCTCTTATTCAAGACTCACTTAAGGAATCTTACAAACTCCAAATTTCCCTTGATCAAGTAATTATTTCCTTTGTTATGATTTTTACATCAGGTTTTCTTAATTATTTGGGTGAATTTGGTAGGACATGTGCAGTCAGATCTTCAAGGGAATGATTTTACCAGGAATGAAAGCCATTTAAAAATACCAGAACCTGGGATGTGATTCCTGTTCTAGGGAGGCCGTTAAGATGCCACTTACACTGAATAAAGTCAGCTGCTCTGTCTACACTGGCAGGATAATATACCACATTGCTACTTAAGGTAGAGATGTGCTTTAGGATAAAATAATATTTTAAAAAGGAGTATCAGCAAAGATCTTTGCTATTTGTATTAGTCAGCAGTCTACTGCTTGAATAAATACGTGAGAGAAATGAACTTATAATAAAAGGTTTATTTAGGCTCACAGTTTGGAGTACTGGAGCTTGAGGTCAGTTAGCTCATTGCTTTGGGGGTTGTGGCAAGGAAGCATATCATAGTAGGCACATATGTTGAAACTCTTCATGTCTGTATGAGACAAACAGAGAGACAAGAGACACATGGGGCGGAGGTGAGGAGAGGGAGGGAGAGATTGAGAGCAGGGGAGTGAGGGGGAGGAACAGGGTCAGAAAGTCAGTCCTCTTTGTAGGCACTCCATTCAATAAACTGAGACCCCTCCACTGCCTGACACCACCATGGTGTCACCATAAAATAAGCCTTTATCATGAAGACTTTCAGGGATATTATAAATCCAGACATCTAAACTGTGCTACCATTTTAGATGCCTCCCTGTTTTCCTTCTGTCTTAGTCAGGGTTTCTATTCC
>NW_022196906.1:1910884-1915570 GCF_008632895.1 Mastomys coucha | reverse complement strand
TACACACACACTAGAGTGACTTTTATATGTGTATACACACACACTAGAGTGACTTTTATATGTGTATATACACACACACTAGAATGACTTTTATATGTGTATATACACACACCCTAGAATGACTTTTATATGTGTACACACACACACTAGAATGACTTTTACTTACTGTAGTACAGCTAATCCAGCAAGAGCTAGCTGTGAACAAAAAGTTCGAGAGTCTAGTGGTTGCTGAAACTCACAAAGCTGGGTATCTCAGCTGGAATCCACAAGAAGTAGCTTCCAATGCCAGTTAAGGAATGGATGTGCTAGCAAGGCGAGGGCCAGCAGGCAAGCTATGTCCTTCCAGCAGAAGGTGTAGCCCATATTAAAGGTATGTCTTCCCTCTTCAAGATTTGGATCAGAGGCTTATGTCTTCCTGACTCAAAATCTGGATGTGTCTTCCTACTTCAAAAGTCAGAACTATAGCCTGGCAGTAGTGGCTCATGCCTTTAATCCCAGCACATGGGAGGCAGAGGCAGGCGGATTTCTGAGTTTGAGGCCAGTCTGGTCTAAAGAATGTGTTCCAGGACAGCCAGGGCTACAAACGAGAAACCCTCTCTCCCCCCCGCACCCCCCCCCCAAAAAAAGAAAAGAAAAGTCAGAAGTAGAAATGGATTTACCCACTTCAAACCAAGAGGAGAGTCGAGAGTTTCATACCTGGAAATCTCAGGTGTACCTTCCATCCATTTCTGTAGTTCATTCTAGAACTTGGTTGTCCAGTTGACAGCCAAGCAGAGCCGTAACAAGTCTTAACCGAGTCTGAGCCCAGCTGGCTTCAGACTTGCAGCCGTATTCCCCTTCCAGCTTCCTGGGGGCTAGGATGACAAGGATGAGCCACCTTGCCCAGCAGCATTTTTCTTAAGTCAAGTTAAATATACTGACTGGGTTATACACTATTTCTTTTAAAATACTTTTCTTTCCTATTCTGAGTAGACCCAGCGAGTGTAAGGATTTGAACCAGTTTCTTACAAATAGCTCAGAATCCTTCCTATGCTTTAATATTCCTTTAGGGAAGCTCCAGCCCACATCAGTGTAATATGTATTTTTTTTCTCCTGCATGGCATGACTGAGCTGTGCTGGAAACACAGACAGCCAGAGTTAACACCACATGGTAGCATGTGAACAGGCAGCCTGAACTTTGACTCCAGAGTTCTATCTGTTCTCCTCAATGACTGTTCCACTTTTTCTTCCTAGTATTTTCCTACTCTTGGTCACATTTTACACTTACCTGCTACTACTAATCTGTACAATTGAAAGATGGCTCTGTTGAAACCAGAATAAAACCAAAAGTCAAAACCAGATTCTAGTCCAGAAATCCCACATGGCACTGCAAAGCTAAGCTTGACAGATGCCTAGCCTACAGTTGTTTCCCTCAGCATTGTGAGTGCTGTACACGGATGGGCTGTAGATGGAATCCACTGGAGTTGTTTGCAGTTGCAGCACTGCGATGCTAAGAATGCCGGAACCTACTTGTGTGCAGAGCCTTGTAGCCATTTGATCCTCCCATGCCTTCTGTCAGAAGGTGGCCCCTGTACTGATAGGTATAGGCAGTCTGTGCACTAGCCACTACTAGGGGATTCATTATTCTCAAGTGAACAGTTCTTAAAGTCACATCCCTTTCCTCTGCCCCAACATCCTTTTCTCCTTGTTTGAAGTATACTTGCAGGTTGCAGTACTTAGCATCTGTATCATGTAAGTCACCTGATTCCACTTACTAACTATTCCATTCTTTCTTCTTGCTCCAAATACTCTTGATTTTGACGAAGACCAATCCATTAACTAGTTGTGATTCTACCATGTGAGGTTTAGAAAAACAAGCCTCACTCCTAAATTCATATGTAGATACATAGTCTCCTATGAGGTAGGATTAAGAGATAGCTCCTTTGTTGAGTATTGGTCATGAGGATGAAGGTCTCCTAAGTCAGGAGGAAGGTTTTATTGTCTTGGGGAAAAGGGCAAAAGGAACTTGCTTGCTTTCCATTATGTAAATAACAAAAATGTCCTCTCTCTATCTCAGGGGGAGGGGAATGGGAGACAGGGGTTCCAGAGGGGAAACCAGGAAAGGGGATAAGTTACGAAATTTAAATACATAAAATATCCAGTAAAAAATTTAGAAAACAGTCCTGTCTCCAGGAACAAAGAAATGGGTCTTCATTAGACTCCACATCTGCTGGCGCCTTAACCTTGGGCTTTCTAGCTTCCAGAGCACTTACTTTCCATGTAATTTTTCATAGGACCCCAAGTGGGTGAAGACATATTTGTGCAAAACTAAGGAATGACTTTGTATAAATAAATATGCTGCTACTTAAGTTACAGAAATTCTTCATCTTGGTTGTGGCTAGGCATGTGTACAGTGGTCTGTAGGTGGCAGTAAAGCACTGGTAACAGGCACTCTCTTTGTGCTCTGCACTGATGATCCACAGGAGCGAGATGCCTACCTGCCTCTGGCTGAGAATGCCAGCAAGATGTACTTCATCATCTCAGACTTGGCCAAGATTAATAACATGTACCGTTTCAGTTTGGCTTCCTTTCTCCGACTTTTCCAACGAGCTCTGCAGAACAAGCAGGTAAGTTGTTGGGTATGCTAGAGATGTATTAAAGAGGCCACTTGAATAATTGTGTTCCATGGGTCTAGGAGCTCAACCAGAACTTGAGGGTATGGCTCAGGTGCAGATGGGTACCTGATCTGCTTGCTGGGTATCTAAGGGAGAAGACTTAACAGATGGTGGTTTCTTTTCCACAGAACCACTGAGTTACTCATAGCACAAAGTAGATGACATTCTTACATGACACATCACCACATAATATATTCCAGCCAGTAATGCAAAGATGAAACCGGCCTTGGGTCAATATCATTTCTGCAGATATGTATTGACTAAAATAACTGAAGGTCAAAACCAGATTCTAGTCCAGAAATCCCACTGGCACTGCAAAACTAAGCTTGACAGATGCCTAGCCTTCTAGATTCAAAATGAGCAAGTGGATACCACTTCATGGCCAGATTGTTGAAGAACTGGGGTGTTATACCTAAGAACAGCCCTTAAGATGTATAAGTACCCACTCTAATTTGTATGTCTAGTTTTTCCTTAAGTTCTTAGAGTTGGATAGCTGAGCAAAAATGCACATTAATAAGCTTTTTCATTTGTACTGACTACATATCCTTCAGAAATATGTTTGGTTGGTAGGCTGACTCTCCATGAAGCTTTTTCAGTCTGTATTGAAGCCAACAACTGCGTGTCTCATTGTGCTATTATAATATGATGGACGCTCAGCTGCTCGCTCAGAGCTTGGCTCACTTGTGATGTCTGCTTCTCTCAACAGCTTTCCATCCTGTTTCTCCTTTCTGCTGTTCATAGTTTGATGATGGTATCAGGACTTCCTCATATGTTAAGATTCCTAATGTTTATAATGTGTTATAGCTATTTTGAGTTTATTTTCTACCTTTTTACTTGATTTAAAAGATAATTTTGCCAAACCAATACCATCAAAATTGTAATTCCTGGGTTTTGCACATGGTTATAATGCTAACACTTTTTAAAAATTGTTTTGGAAAACAACCTTTACTGGTGTTGACTGCTTAGTATTTTCACCAAGGTATGCTTTATAATCCTTTATCTGACTATAAATATTGATTATATATTTCCTGATACCTTTCACTGACATATTAGATAGCATTTATATACTCAAATTTGAACATTTCATCTAATAAGGAGAAAGGAGAAAGATTTTGTCAGCAAACTTTAGCCTACTTAGTCATGCTAAAAAGAAACATTTTTACAACTGAAGGGTATGGAAAGCCATAGGGGCATCTGAAGTTCACATTACAGGCCTCTGATGAGGATATCCAAAGTGAACTAGAAAGGTGGTAGACATTGGGTATCCAGGAGACTGGGAGTAAGCCATGTTGTGATCCTTACATACCCTTCCCTTCAATGTTCTGGTTTTTGTGAATTTTGTATATATACATCCATGAGGTTACAGGTGAGTGAGTCTGTGTAGTATTTGCCTTAGTCTGTGTGCACTTGCTGATGTGTGTTGCCTGGGTGGTGCTCTTCATGGTGATGTGTGTCCTCCTCAGTAAAGCATGTCACATCTGCCTGGGAGCCCTCAGATATTCACTTCAGCCTCTCGGACTCTGAAAGTTTTCCTTTCCTCCTTTTGGGGCTCTACCTCACAGCAGTATAAAAATCCTTTTGTTGAAAATGTTATAATCATGGTTCTTAGTTTTGACAGGTTTTTAAAAATCAAAAATTCCGTGTGTAACCTAACAGGGTATTCATAATAATGTATTGGTGGAAATATTTTATAAAAAATTAATATGTATACTTATCAATAACGATAGTTCTGTGTTGGACAATATTCCATTAAATTGTATTGACCCATGTATATGTACATGTGTGTAGTTATGTGTATATTTGAATTTATTTTTAATAGAATTTTATAAATGTAGAGTAAAAGACTCTAGCATACAAGTATTTTAGAATCAAGTGTATTGTGATGACTCTTGTTCTTCATCTCCTGTGTGAGCTTTCTTAGTAAGACACCTGTTAACATTCTGAGCCAGTTTCATACAGTGCCCTATGTCATCCATGACATGTATTTATTCTTTTTTTTTTTTATTTTAGATATTTTCTTTATTTACATGCG
>NW_022196906.1:1854103-1902357 GCF_008632895.1 Mastomys coucha | reverse complement strand
GGTCTCTGGCCTAAGGCGCCTCTGGGCTGGCTGCTCCAGTCTCAGAAACTCACCCGAGAGAAAATGGCCGTATTTATTCTTTAAATGATCCTCAGTGTAACATGTAGAACTTTTAGCTTGCTTCTTGTTTCTATCCAATCAGCACCCCTTTCTTTATTTAATTTACAGTTGTTTGTCTTGTGTGTTTATGTGTATAAATGTGTGTATGTATGTACATATATATGTATGTGTGTGTGTGTGTGTGTGCATGTGCATGTATGTGTGCACAGGGGCAAGCATGCCTGTGTATTTATAGATTATACTCAGGAGTTCTCTCCTTCCACTGTAAAAGGCTCTTTCACAGCAGCCAGCTTCTTTATGATCTTTATGCTCTTAGTTTTTCTAAATGAATGGAAATAACAATTAATGTAATAGCATTATGACAGTTATATAGAGTAGAATTTCCAAGTTAGTCTGAATACTGGAGGTGTGGGATTTTTGTTCTACCACTTTCAAATTGAATATTCATCCTTATCCCACCTGGCAGGCTTGGTTGTATTGTCAAATTGAGGTGGGAAACAGTGTAACTCTAGTTGCATTGGTAATTAAAATTTAGGTGCTTTAAATATCTTTACCTCATATTGAAATAAGTTGTATTTTTAATGCTGTGATGAACTAGTACTATTGGGAATTTTGTTATTTTCATTATTATTTTTTCCTATTGTAAATTTATTGTAATTTTCATTTATTAAAAGTTCTGATTTTATACACTTAAGAAAATACATTCTATAAAATACCTTATTGAGGTACAAGTTTAATGCACTCAGTTAATTCCTTGGGGTTTGTGGGTAAGATAATTGTTTCAGAACCAGCTTTTAGTCTGAAGATTTTTTTTGTTGTTTTGTTTTTATTTTTATTTTGTTGTTGTTGTTGTTGTTGTTGTTGTTTTTCAAGACAGGGTTTCTCTCTGTAGCTCTGACTGTCCTGGAACAGCAGGCTGGCCTTGGAACTTAGAGATCCATCTGCCTCTGCATCCTAGGTGCTGAGATTAAAGGCATGTGCCCCCACTGCCAGGCCTAGAGAATAATTTTTAAAAGGGGCCCGACTATAAAATATCTGTAAATATTTCTAAAATTTTTAATGGATTTTTCAAATTCTAATCTACAGGATTCTGAAAATACAGAACAAAGAATTCAGTGTCTTGTGAACTCATTGAAACATATGGTTTATGAGTATATATGCCGGTGCCTGTTTAAGGTAAGAAGCATTCATCAGATACAAACTACTCTTCAGTCCTCTGTCTTAGAACAAAGCTCATAGCTGCTTACTTACTCAAAAGGTATTGAAATTGACAGTTGTGATTTTTTTCTAGAATACAATTAATCACTGACTATAACTTCTTATCACATACCAAAATGTAGTAGGGAAGAAAAATACAAGGAGAGGAAAGGGTAGTTGTCACTAGGCTAGCTACAGCTACCTTAGCTCTGAGCAGGTTAACATGCGGAATATTGGCTTCAGTATGCAGTCTGACTTCCTCATCCTCAGGTGTAGTGTCATCTGGAGACATTTCTTTGTTTGCTGATGGTGACGGTTCAATGCCTGTGAGAGTCCTCACCATCCCCTGCCTCTACCAGATGCTAATAACATGTCCTTCTCTTTCTCCTCATTTGTGAAAATCCAGTGTTTCAAAACATCATCTAGTGTCCCCTGGTGTCTGAGTGACTTTTATATTGCTGTGAAGAAACAGCATGTCCAAGGCAACTTCCAAAAGAAAGGATTTTATTGGGGGTTTACAGTTGCAGAGGTTTTGAGTAAGTGGCCATCACGTGGGGAGCGTGGCAGCAAGCAGCAGGCAAGCGTGCTGCAGGGGCAGCAGCTGAGAGCTCACATCAGTCCCCAAGCAGAGGGTAGACAGAGCTAACGGAATGGACGGTGTGGGCTTTTTTTGGGAGCTGCAACGCCCAGCCCCAGTGACACACCTTCATCAACAAGGCCACACCTTCCCAAACAGTTCTAGCTACTGGGGAATCAAGTATTGAAATATATCAGTCTATGGTGGCATGGTCATTCAAACTTCTACAGCTGTGTTACAGTAATTGGTACCCAGTATTGGAATTACAAAGCAAAGACTTACTGGCTTTTGAGTTACAAATTGCAATTTTCTGAAGATGTCTTCCTCTTACAAAGGATCCAGAAGCATGTGCACTGTGACGTTTGACACTTAGACACTTTTTGAATAACAGAACTCACTTCAGACTTTTAAAACCAGTACCGTGGAGTTAGCTCAACATATAAAGAGCTCTCAGAGAGTCAGATACCTGAGTCTGAGGAGTTGTTGCCATAGGACATTTATGTATACTCAGGAAATCCAGAAAACTTCCCTGTGATCATTGAGGCAGAATGAACCCTCAATATACCTATGTGGCATTCTGTACAAATGTCTCCTGAAGTTAGAGTTGATCATTTCTACAGAATTCCACTTTCAGTGGGAATTGTATATTTTCTTTTCAAAGGTCTTGTGGCTAATTATATTTCTAAAACTTCCCTTTTAGCCTTAGCTTTAAGTTGTTTAAGACTGGAAATTATAAGCAATTGACCTCAAAACTACATTGCCCCAGGGTGTTAATCCTATGTATGAGGATGCCCTTTACAGAGGTTCAGTGGTTTGTTCCATCAGCTACAGAGCACATGATCCCTGATATTTGTATAAGTATTATCTTCTCTAATACTAAAAATGTATTACATGATAAAATCGTGGCTCTAGCAGCATGCCTGCCTGCTGCCATGCTCCCTACCATGATGGTCATTTACTCGTATATTCTGGAATTGTAAGTGAAATCTATATGGAACTGGAACAGAACCCACTGAATACTCCTTCCCCTCCTGTTCTTCTTGAACACTAAACTAAGACAGTCTGTGCTCTGTAGTCTGCTTTTCTCCTTATAGCCTCATCTCTAAATGCCTAGAAATAGTTTTTAAAAAGCATTTCTTTACTATATTTTGTCCTGTGTGCCCTATCTTTGCAGTTGGTCTCAAAGATCTTTGCATGACTATAAGTAGTGCACCTCATTCATTTTCATGGTTTTGTGATTATGATGTGTCATATGGGTTTGAATGATTCCTTTCCAAAATGCTGTAAAGCATGAATGTTGCATTTAGAAAATTTTGGCCTTGGGAATATTTGCATATAAATAATGAAGTATCTTGGGGTTGAACCTACATTTTAGTACAAAATTTGTTAATTTTTTCATATTCAAAAGTTACCTATGGCCTGGAAGAAATTTTTACACAATGTTTTTAGTGTGTCTATGCTTTCATTCTGACTTAGCACATGAAGGAGTTCATTGGAGTGTGCGTGGCAATTTTCTACTGTAACATCTGTCAGGATCCAAAGGTTTGACTTGGATATTCAGATTATGTCCTCCTTGATTGACATCTCTGCTATATGACAGCAGGATTAGTACATGTTTTTGGTTGTCATGAATGATGTCAGTGAGTAGTCTGTATAGTGCCTGCTCCCTGTTTACAGATCTAAGGAAGCATCTTGAATCAGTCGATTTCTGGATATACTTGTAATTGTTTTTGTACTTCCTAATTTTTCCTTAATATTATCAAATGTTCTTGTAAAGAAGATTGCTTTCTTATATTTGAACTTGTTAAAGACACCTTTTTATCTGTGCTTATCAATCTGGGACACATGCACATATATATACATGCTCGCACGTATACATGCACACACACTCTCATGCCATGTGGGCCCATACAACAGAAGACATGAAGTTGGGAAGGATATATGTTGAAGGAGCAGGGAATTGCTGGGAGGGAGTTAAAGGTGGATGAGATCAAGGTATGTATATGAAGTTTTTTTTTTTTAAATATTTAAGTTATATATATTTTGTAACAAGGAAATATAACATTTGAATGTCTCAGAATTAGGTTTCTAGACTTCAAATTACATTGTTTTGATACATCTATGTCTTAAAATCATTTGGAAGATATTAAATTTTTTTGTATATGAAGTTTTTAAGGAAAACTTACTTGAAAATTAAAGATAATATAAGCATTCACTTAATTCACTCCACAGATTATTAGCTTTTATCATTGCTTTCAACTTGTATCCTTGTATTTCAGTCTACAATTCTTATTTGTAGTAATATAGGCTCTTTGCTGTGTTAATGCCATATTTTATAATATAATTGGCAAAGGGTCACTTTTAGCAACAAGATAATTGATTGATTCAGTAGACTATATCGAAACTTGCTTCTTTGAAGTCACTTTACCCTTTAAAAATATTTTCAGGTTGTACTAAACAGCTTTTGGTCATAATAGGAGAGAAGTTGAGAAGCCACACTCAATATTTTAGTGTACAGTTGGAGTCTTTCATTTTCTACCTTGAGTACTTATCTGTTTTGAGTAATTGGCAAGTCATAAAAGTGTCACCATGATCTACAATTTCTGACATATGTTCTTAATTAATAAAATGTCTGTCTTTTAAAACTTGTTTCTGCTACTATAGAGTATGTTTCAGGTTTCCATAGTGTCTGAGTAATGATGAATATTGGGAAAATACATCTCTCATAACCTATGAGACAGACCTCTCAGAACGTAGGCTGAAGCACTAGTGAGGGTAGAAGTGCTCTCATAGCCTTGTGAAAGTTCTCTGGGTTTGCAGCCATCAGCAGCGTATCACTCATGCAGTTCCACTGTCATTTTGGTGACAGCATTGTGGTCACAGTGGACTCCAGACATAAGATGTACTATTCAGGTATTCAGGTAACATCAAACTGAATGCAAGTAGACTTGGAACAGAAAATGACTGACTGTTAATAAACTGTACCAGTTAGGAAAAGCTGCTTAGCCATTTCTGCTTTGCCATTTCCTTTCTTCAGAATCAGAGCACTTACTTCAGTACTTATGGAAACTATAATTACATATGTGGTCTCCTCAAACTTATACTACATAAAAGTAATGCATGTGCTTTTACTATTTTCCTCCCCCAGTCAATCTTTTGGGATAAAAGAAAATGTCTTTGTAGGTTTCTACTTTGATGAGAGAATATGAGAAAGAGGGTTGGGGATTTCCCCAGCGTTAAGAAAGTGCTATGGGACAGGAGCACTGGGAGAAGTGCTGGGAGGAGCACTTAGCAAGCATTGTGGGGAGCACTGTAGAGGAACGTTAGGGGGCATGGATGCTTTTGGGGAAGCTCTGGGAGGAGCTGGGGGAAGCACTAGGGGAAGCATTGGGGACACTGGGAGGAGCATAGTGGATATTAGGAGTAGCTTCTGCAGGAATACTGGGGGAGGACTGAGAAGAGCTCTGAGAGGACCATGGGAGAGTTCTGAGGAGTATTAGAAGGAGCTGTGGGAGAAGCACTAGGGGAAATCTCTGGGAGGAGTACTTGGAAGCAGTAAGAGGAGCTGGCGAACTAGGGAGCATCAGGGAGATGCACTGGGGGCAGTTATGGGAAGAGCTCTGAGAGGACTCTGGAAGGAGTTGTCTAAGGAACTATGGCAAAAGTACTGGGAGAAGCACTGAGGGGAACTCTAGGAGGAGCACTGAGGTGAGCTCTGGGAGGATAGGTCCCTAGGCTTCCTCTTCCTCATGGAGTGCTATTGTCAAAGATATCAGATCTAAAAAGAACATAGAAAGAATTTTTCTTCCTGTCATATTTTCTGTATAGTTTACCTTGCCTTCCTTTCTAGGAATTTTTTCACTGAATAAAAATCAGGTGGATACTGTTTTTAAATAAACTATTACAAATACCTCATGATTGTAAACTAATGACTTGATACTCTTGTATTAAGAACATAGCTGTTGCTGGGCAGTAGTGGTGCATGCCTTTAATCCTAGCACTTGGGAGGCAGAGGCAGGCAGATTTCTGAGTTTGAGGCCAGCCTGGTCAACGGAATGAGTTCAGGACAGCCAGGGCTACACAGAGAAACCCTGTCTCGGAAAAACAAAAAACAAAAAACAAACAAACAAACAAACAAACAAAAAAACCCATAGCTGTTCTCTGGATGAGGGTATAGGAATTTTTTATCTGTATCCACTGAAGTGAGTCTGAATAATTTAGGCCATTTTCTTCTATGTAATGATTTTTGAGCTTTCCATGCTGCATCCCCCAATCTCTTTTTCTCACAGTATCATAAATGTGTATAATGATGTCTATTAAAATGCATGATGTGCCTGCAGACGCAAATCGGGAGCTTGGGTTCTATGTTTCCTCAACTCTTCTGCCATGGAATGAGCTTTCTTCCTCAGGTGCCAGGAGCTCAGTGCTTCTCAGTGAACAGATTTAAAAGGACTGACCTCTGCAGAATAGACTTACATTTGCTAACTTGCAGATTTTACTGTTTCTTGAGAATTATAGAATTAGAAGAACAGTTTTGGCATACATTTCCGTTTCAGTGTCACTCAATTTACCATCAGTGTACTGTGATGTCAGAGTGTTATTACCTGTTAGTTGTGGTAGGTCTGCACTTTGCATATGTTCAATACCTACAATAGGATAGTTGAATTATGCAGAGCAGGAGGCTGAGAAATTTACAATGGACTTTTCTTCACTTGGATGTAGAGTGTGTTGAAGTTAGGATTCAAAGCATTCTACTTGATGCTTAAGATGATTTGCCAGTAGACTTACTACCTGTGAAACAAATACTCAGTACAAACATGAACTTGTTCCATAACATTCATAAAGACGCACACTATGTGAAACCTAATCCATTGGGCTCTTCTAATTATTTACTGAAGTATTGTATGTGATTGAATGGGATGCGGTGGACTGAAAACCATGAAGTGTCCTACTCATCCTTCGTTTATCTTCTTCCTTCAACCAGTGAATCATATAGGGAATCCACTGGGGTTTTGTATGTACTAGAATAGTTCCTAATAGAACCCAAACATACTGAGATAAATTGACATTTAACTGAAATGATGGATTCTGATATAAGTAATAAATAAATGAGAGATATTAGAAGTCTAAAATATTTGCTCAATTTTGGATGATGAAGTTTTAAAAAGCCAAGACATTCTTTAGTTTGATTCATTCATCTAATCTTCCTTGAATTTGTTTGGGAATAATGTGCTACATGCTGCACTCATGCTTTCTGTCCCTCCATACATTGTGGGTTTGTTTCACTCTTGAATCACAGTTCTTCCTTATGACATCCTTGGGAAATATTGTAGCAGAGGGATTTATTACTAAACTGGACAACCATAAGAATGTCAAAGGATGCTTTCCTCAGCTGTTTCCACCTTTGAAAATGATGGCAGAAGATTGTAGTTGGCCTGGCTTAGAGCATGTGTGAACCTTGCATCAGGATGTGTGACATGTCATTCTATGGTTTTCCCTAAAGTCAGAGGAGGGGCACTGTAACCAAAGACCAAGAAGGGGGCTGAGCTCCTCACTCCTCCTGACCATGGTTTCCAGCCTGGGTTAGAGGATGCTTTGCTCAGTAATTATTACTGTTAGCTTACAGATCCCAGGGGGTAATTACAGGCTCATAGAATGGCAGAGGCTTCCTTCTCTTCTGTAGTGTGATGAGACTGCAGTGTTCTCTCTTAGTGCAAAGGGAAAAACGAGTAGATAAATAAGTAATGCTCTGATTTGTATGTGTATAGATAGGTATCTGTTATAAGCGATAACAGTGATAAAGATGACAAGGTTATGTATTTATTTGTTGCTTTGTTAATGCCATGTTAATTTATGCTCTTAATCAAGAGTCAGTTGAGTGTATGTGGATAGTACCTGAAGTTACTTGTTATTACTGATGGAAAATAAGACAATACAGAACCAAACTTTAAGGACAAGTTACAAGACAGCCGAGTATAACCCTGTTCCTCTTTGCAGGCTGACCAGTTGATGTTTGCTTTGCATTTTGTTCGAGGCATGCATCCTGAACTTTTTCATGAAAATGTGAGTAGTATTGAAGGAAGGAAATCCTGGAGCTATGGAGAGATTCAATAACAGATAGGGTTTTTCTTAGGGTACAGATGACTTTAGGCTATAAGTTGTATACAATTTTTCTAATATTTTCTAAGTGATTCGTGTGACATGTTTTACAGTTCTTTTTCCTGATGTATGCCCAGGATTGTGGGTTACAGAAGGAAAGGAATCTAAGTAGCTTAGCAGGGCATTTTGGTTACTATGAACCAGGCCCACTTACTAAGGGTGGCAGAAGGGTCAGCCTCCTGACTACTGTTCTAAGCAGTACAACAGAGACAGAGGAATATGTGGTAATATGGGTACACAGCTATGTTATCTATCCCTACTGCTTACCCTCTAAGAGTCAGCATAGAAAGTAGGAGGGATTAGGGAGTTGTACAGTTATCACAAACTTTTTGGAGCCCTTTGGGTCATACTGTGTTCTTTGTCCGGGATCTTTTCTTCTGGTCTGTCATATAACCACATTTAATACTTAATGATTTTCACTGAGCTAGAACTAAATTAATCTGTTGTGTTTACTCTGGGAGAAAGATTCATGTTTGTTTTTCTTGGTAATTATTGTTTGAATATCATAGAATACTTGAGTAACAAGGGTGCTAAGAGAATGCTAACTCAGCCTCCTCCATCTAACTCTGCTTGGTCAGATCATAATCATGTTGTAGTTTTTCATTTCAGAGAGTTAAAGAACACAGACCAGTTACAGCTCTTCCTGTGTTCTTTCTTATTTTCTAATTCTACTTGCTGTATTTATTTTCTCCTGAATTTATTAACATGGTTCTAATAATTTTTATTAACTTATCTTTCATACAATTTTTAAAACTGAGATCAATATGTTTTTAGATCTAATATGCCCTTTTGTGCCTTCCTGGAATACTTTTCTTAATTTGACCCAGTACAAACAAGTTTTAACTTTGATGGACTTCACTCCATATGTGTTAGTGCGTAGTAGATCGTAAAAGAACAACATTTAAGTGACTAGATGAAAAGTATGCATTCATAGTATACATAAATTTCTGTCCCAGTACGATTACCCAGGTAGGTTTCATGCATAGTTTGTACTGGCACATGATGCCCTAATGCTGGCCTGTGTAAAGAAAGGTAGATGCTCTCCCAAGTTCTGGGGAAACTTCACTGTAAGCTGTCCTATAGGAAATTTAAGATAATGCTATTGGCTGGTTGTGTTCTCATATTGTTTGTGACCCTCATGTTTTGTTTACTAGGAATGGGATACATTCACAGGTGTGGTTGTTGGAGACATGCTGCGCAAAGCTGTGAGTTAAAATCTGATTTCTCTCCTAAGGGAAAAATTTCTGCCCTTTGGTCTTATGAAATATAATTATGCCACAGGAGTTTAAAATTACTGTTGAAATTATACTTTTATTAGAATATGTCCTATACTGACTTGTGCTTCTTTACTATGAAATAGGCTTAATGTATTTTTAGACCTTGAAAACTTAACATTGTTGGAGAAAAGTATTAAATATTAAGAAATGAACATTGCTTTTTTTCATAGAATTTTTATTTTTTTAAATGTTATAGTCTTTAGGAAAATTAATTCTTATACAACTGAAACTTAAAAATTATTTGTCAAAATTTTAAAAATCCTTTGAAACTACATCTTTTTAAATTAATTTTGGTTTTGCCCAGTTAATACATAATATTTTTTAAACTGATGTACTGAACATCCACCACCACCTTTGTCATTGTAGGGTCTCTGCACCCTCCATAGCCAGCACCCAAGTAGCATCCACTGGAGGCAAAAAGGCAGTTCCATTCAACATGACTTACTAGCTGCTGTTGGCTCACACTTTGGGAGTCTGACCCTGGGTTTATTTTAGGCATATTTAATCACAGCACAATTTGGCAAAAGCTTTTCCAGTAATATTTAACTCAATCCTGTGGGTATAATAAAGCATGCATAAATCTCCTTAAGGAACAGAATAACACTATAAAGATCAGACTTGACTACATTGAAACTCTGTAAAGTGCATGTGACAACTTCTATAAAGATGGCTTCCATACATGGACTGAGAAAAGAAGCTATGCTAGAGGTTTGGAGGAGAATCTAGCAACAGAGGTAGCACAAAGGTCACCAGGCTACAATGCAGCTTCCTGGGCACATAACAAACTGTGCATTCCTACCCCTAAAGGAACAACCCTGTAACCTAACAATCCAGGTTTCCCTATTGCTCATCTGTGAGTGCAAAGATCTCTGTGCTTCCTACAGGTCGTGTTCTAAATGCAAGGTGTAGTTAAGCACAGTGTAGCTTTATGATGATTTCCAGTGACATTTTAAGTTTTCCTTGTTTCATGGATAGTTAAGCACAATAAAAATGAATGCTTTATTTTATCTCAGTGGGTGTCTCTCTATTATTACATAGAATTCAATCATGGTGTCTTATTAAAATATAAAGAAGTAGTATGTAGAATGTCTTGTTTTCAAAATTGTGTTGATAAAAATAGCTAGTCAGTCCCTTTTTATAAAATTTAAAGTTTACCAAGTAAATTTTACCAATTAAGGAAAATTGCTTTTACTGAAGGACTCCCAACAACGAATTCGTGATCAGCTTCCATCTTGGATAGATCAGGAAAGGAGCTGGGCAGTGGCAACATTGAAGGTATTTTTCCCTTTTTTAAAAAAAATAATTTTTAAAAATAGTTTGTGTGTATCTATTTGTATATTGTATGTTTTTACACAATGTGTACTGGTACATGTGGAGGTCAGAAGTCAGGGTTGAATATGTTAATTTATTGCTTTCTATCTTCTTTTTGTGTGGTTGGTTTATTTGTATTCCAGCCACTGCTCCCCTCTGGTTCCCCCTCCCTCAGTTCCTTATCCCACTCCTTTTCCTTCTTGTTCCAAGAGAGTGTTGCCCCCCCCACACACACATGCACACAAACACATACACACACATACACACCAGGCCTCCTCACTCTCTGGGGCCTCATGTCTCTTGAGAATGAGGCACATCTCCCACTGAGGCCAGACCAAGCAGTCCTCTGCTATATATGTACCAGGGGCCTCGGACCAGCCTGTATATGCTGCCTAGTTGGTGGCTCAGTCTCTGGGAGCTCACTGGGGTCTGGGATAGTTGAGACTGCTGGTCTTCGTATGGGATCACCCTCCCCTTCAGTTTCTTTTTTGTTTAACATCAAAGGAATGACAAATGTGTATCTTACATACTAAGAAACTCTTCCATGAACAACTTCACATTGTTAAGAACATACCAGAAACTTGCTTTTTGATAGGTTAGTCCCTTACAAGATCCACAATCCTGGTTATTTGATTTGATGTCTAAAACATAGCCAGAGGACACTGTAACTATGCCACATAGGCCACCCCAGAGGGTTGACTGATAATGGGACAGTTTGGTAGTGATGGGACTTACATGCTAGCTGTTACTGAAGTTAATAAACACCATCAGATAATATTCCAAGTTTAACATTTATTAAAACTAGTTAAGTTAGATGTGAATTGTTACATTTTGTTTCTTCTTTCAGGTAGGTTACATAGTGACATATGACCAGTGAAGAGGATTATTTAGATATGAGTATAAATGGTAAATAGAGTATCCTTACATTCTTGATACATAATTCTATGCATGAAGTTTCTACACTTACAGAAACAGGTCTTCCATTGTTTTAAAAGAAAGCATAGTTCTATACAGATTTATACTTCATGATACTCTTCATGTTCATATCATAGTCATAATACTGGTCATATTGTTCATGATGGAAAAAGTTGGGGAATAGGTAACATTGAGATAGAGGAAATGGATATATTTGGATACATTTCTTAGAGGTGATATTGTTTAAGGCAAAAACTAAATAGGTTTTCTGGATGTTAAGTCCCCAAGAGCTAATTGCAGCTAAAGAAGTGAAGAACTCTGGTTCAACTTACTTTGCATGTTTCTTAGTGAATGTGATCAAAGGTAAGCAGGAGGGACTGGGTGAGAGAGTAATGGTAGGGATGCTTGGTAAAGCTGCTGTAGAAGTGTCTTGATAAAACTTATAAAGAAAATCTTGGGGCCTAAGGTTGAAACTGAAACCAACTATGAGGCCCTCAGTAGCACCATAGCAAAATTTGGCCGGAAAGAGCATCCTTGTTGCTAGAGAGAATTCTGTAATTTAACATGTGCTCAGTTGTACAGTTCCTAGGACTTGCCCCTGGTTTTGATGATGGTGGACATAGCTAGGTACAATGTCTTTGTGTATGGAAAATATTTCTTTTGACTATTGCTCAATATAATACTACCTTAGGAGTGCTTTACTGGCTCTAATCTGGATGAGTTCACCTTACTGACCTATGAAGATGAGACACGCCATCTCAGAATAGGAGACAAGTACTAAGCATCTATAGTATCAGTGTGCTTTTCTCTTGGAGTTCTTGTCACATAGTTGTAGCTCCTAACATCTAATTTCTGTTTTAGATCTCTCTCCCTGGTCTCTACCAGATGCTCTGCTTTGAAGACGGGGCACTTTGGCGTACTTACTATCATCACTCAATGTGTGAACAGGAGTTTCCATCAATTCTTGCAAAGAAGGTTTCCTTATTTCAGCAGGTAAAATTTAATGTTATCCAAGTGCAGAACAAAATCATACTGTGAATTTCTCTTGTCCTTGAGATGCTGTTTAAGTAAAAACTTTGCTTTCAGCATACTGTGTAACTTTCATCCACATGCATGAGGGAAGGTTTTCTGCATAGGCCACCTTATCCAGAAAGAGCCCAGGGAACTTTCCTGTGTGGGTATTACCCTGTAGCTCTTGTCCTCTGCCTCTGGTCCAAGTAAGATCCTTCAATAGGTAAAGAGGTCTTTTTTTTTTAAAAGGAACTAAATTATAAATTGTATAGAATCTTCATTCACTTATTTTATCTAAGTTGTATCTAAGGAGAGAATTTAATGTGAAGAAAAGAGGTGGTGAGATCTCTTGGTGGCTACGTTTAACTTGAGCTGGGCAAATGGCTTTGGCAACTGGTGCCCTGGGAAATAGCCCTCTTCTCCAAGCTGTCCATTATGGGAGCTAATTCATTCTGCTTTTGTGTGTGTGTGTGTGTGTGTGTGTGTGTGTGTGTGTGCAGTGAGTGCAATCTCAGCAGATGTGTTTAAACCAAACAACAAACCATCTAAAAATGAACATTTACACATCAAAGCAATACTATTGATATACAGGACTCAGCAGAAAATAGGATGCAGGTGTCAAGCAGGCAACTGCCAGATGCTAACCGTTTACCCTGCCGTCTCCACAGACTATTGGGCCCTTCATGGGATCTTGAAGACATATCTCATTTACCGTCTGTTTCCTTTACATAACAGCTTTAAGAAATTTTTGACACAAAGGGAAGTCTTAGTTAATACCTGTTGTGACAGTTTCAAGCTGGTAAATACTATGCAACAGTGCTTACTCATGTATTTCTATAAACATCAATAGTAATCATTGATGGTTGTTTAATTAATGCTGTTGAGAAATATCTATTTATAAAATTCTCCATTTTGTTTTAGGTTCTTGTAGTTCAGGCTCTGCGGCCAGATAGACTGCAGAGTGCCATGGCTCTGTTTGCCTGCAAGGCTCTGGGTAAATATAGCCCTTTTCATAGTCTAACCTTTGACCTGATGACTTTGTTTGAACTTACATTTCATTTTTTGCTAACCTTAGTCAAAGTGCTTTAGTGTTTTTCATTATTTGTTTTTATGCTGCAAGTGACTTATAATCTCCACTTAGCGAGAATATACTTCTCCCTGTTGGACATAACTATACTCAGTGTTTACTTAAATTTAATACATAATTGACATAATGTGGTAAAAATACTGAGCTTTTAAACATTCTTTTCTTGTGGAAGTATTTTTTCCTTTTTATTTGTTATAAGGGTTACAGAGAATGCATTCAGATATTAATGGAAAACTTGTTCTTTATAGATACTACCTTAGGCTCAAATGGAAACATTTTACAATGACAATGAAATATTATAACCTTCAGCAATATAGCCTTCAAAATTAGTATTTTTAAAAGCATATCTAAAACAAAATATTGTCAATTTGCTTACTTTTCAGATTGTCATAATTTTTTCAGCTTTTCGGGGAGCATAGTCCAAAAGTTTTTTAAAAAATCACTGCAGAAATTGCCTTTCTGTGGGAAAATTTAGTAAAAACTGTGAAGTATGAAAACAGCTGAGTGTCATGGTACACACCTGATTCCTTGCCCTAGGAGCTGGGATTCTAAGCTCCTGTTACTGAGCGCTTGTCTGTTGTTTTCTATGAATGCCTAATAGACAGCATCAGTTTAGTTCAGTTGAGAAATCTTATTTTTCTATCCAAGCATCTAATCGACTGCTCAGATTAAAAATTCCAAAATTTACATCTCTTATTGTATTTCCCTTACAGTTTACTTGCAGATGTTTTAAACTCTTAAATCCAAAACTTATTCTGAGGTTATTCACTTTACGACTACAACTTAAGTAAATTGTCACCCTAATCTGTCACCTTAGCTGTTCCATAGTATTTCAGAGTCTACTTGTCTTGTACCTACCACCTGTCCCTTTTCTGAAGTCACTGTGGTATGAATGAGGTGGCAGCTTTGTCTGTCCTCTTCACAGCTTCAGTTGTTCCCACAGCAGCTAGAGTATCCTGGACATATTAAACCATTGGACTTTTCTTGTGAAAACCTCTGGTGACATCTCACTTCCCAAGCATCCTTAATATATTACGTGGTCCTTTCTGCCCTCCCTTCAGATGTCATTGATCTCTCACTCACATTCTTGTCTAACAGTTGACATCCATCCTTGTGCACAGATGTAGTCTGTCCATCCTTGTGCACAGGTGTGGTGTTTTTTTGTCCATCCTTGTGCACAGGTGTGGCTCTGGTATCCCCAGACCTTTGTAGCCACTGTTCTAGCCAATTACCACCCCAACCCCCTTATTACTTTACTTGATTGTTCCATGAAGATTTCTCTCATCATTTTAGAAATAGCATCTTACTGTCTTGTCTTTCTTTAACATACTGTTTCTTCTGGAACTGTGTTAACATCTGGCATTTTGTTATTTGCTTATTAATTACTCATTCTTCCAGCTACAACATATGCCCCAGAAAGTACAAGCTTTGTTTAATTAATTTTAAATTGTTAATTAACTATACAATTTTAAGGGGTAATAATAAAATTTGTACTTGTGGTAATGAACTAAGAAATGTATTTGTCTAGAGTGGGGATGCAGCTAAGTTGAGACAGAGCTTTCCAAGCACATATAAAGTTCCAGGTCTCATCACCAGTCCAGGTGTTGTGTGAATATCTGTAATATCTGTAATCCTAGCAATAGGATGATGGAGACAGGAGGATCAAAAATTTATTTTAACAATTTCATTTATGTATTCATAAACTCAAACAAATTTTCTAGGACAACTGTATTAAATATACTCTTATTTAATAAAATAACCTTAAAAATATCCACAATCTTGACTGACTTGTCAACTAAAATCTCTGTACTTAATTTAAGAAATAATTTAGTTTATGGAACAGAAGCATATGCAAAGATACCCTGTACAACTCTTGATAGTGTATAAAAACTAGGGGGGAAAATACGTCTTTAAAATAGTTATCTGGATGAGAATTTCTAATAGCTTTAAAAAGGAATTTAAGTTATAAAAATGTTATAAAAATATAAAAGACAAATTACTGGGAGGAAAAAAGCCCTCATTCTTGGATAGGATAGGCAAGAAAATTCCACACTGTAAAGTGTGCACATCTGTGTGCATCAAAATTAGAAAGGTACTGGTAGACAGTTGATGGTAGAATGACAGGTGCTTTATTGTTATTATTGTTATCATCACCATCACCATCATCATCATTATTCCTTTTCTACCCTCCAGCACTTTCCCTTTCTCAAGCCCCGTCTTTGTTCCCTCCACTCTCAAGTTCATAGCCTTTTGTTCTTTGATTATTATTATTACATGTGTATATTTTCAGTGACATATATACATACATACATTCTTTTTTTTTCTTTTTTTTCGAGACAGGGTTTCTCTGTGTAGCCTTGGCTGTCCTGGAACTCACTCTGTAGACCAGGCTGGTCTCAAACTCAGAAATCCACCTGCCTCTGCCTTCTAAGTGCTGGGATTAAAGGTGTGCGCCACCACCGCCCGGCTATACATACATTCTTATATACATACATATATATGTGCATGCATACATACACACACACACAAACCTGCTAAGTCTGTTTTTGTTGTTTGTATACATTTGGTTTCAAAGCTGACTCTGCATTGGAAACCAGGAAAAGACTCATTCCTAGGAGAAGCTGATTCTCTTCTTCTAGCATTCATTAGTTGCCTGTAGTTCTTTGTTTAGAAGTGGGACCCCATGAAATTTCCTCTTTCCACATTAACGTATCCATTACTAGTACCATTTTCTGATCTTGTTTATACAGCCGTATCTAAAAGAGACTCTTTCTTTGCAAACTTCCTGATATTCCGGCTCTTATGATCGATCTGCTAAATCATTGATCTAGAAGCTATCATGCAAGTGTATCCATTGGGGCTGGGCTCCCCAGTGATCCATTGCTGTCTACATTGTGTCCAGTTGTGTTCTGGGTTGGTCTCCTTTTGCTGTACAGAGTGGTTTCTTTGATGATGGCTGGTAGCTACACTTATCTGGGAAAGGTGGTTCATGCGCCTTATATTATTTTTAATAAATTTTATAATGAATGTTACTTTCTTTAATTTCTGTTACACATGTCTTAGGGTTGAAGGAGTTATCCCCTCTTCCTCTGAACCTCAAACGCTTATACAAGGAGACACTCGAGATTGAGCCCATTTTGATCATAATCTCACCAGGGGCTGACCCTTCTCAGGAACTTCAGGAACTTGCTAGTGCTGAAAGAAGCAGTGAGTGTTATCACCAGGTGGGTAGGAACTGCTCACTGGTTTTGTTCTGTCTTTCGTTTTCTTCTCACACTAGATCCTAGATCCAATCAGGGAAATGGACATTAAAAATTATGTGTAGCAAGCTAAAAGGTGCCCATATCGAAAACTCAAGCTTAGCAAAAAGAATCCTGCAAATGTATTGTATAACCTTGAGATGGGAAACCTATTGAGGTATCTATCTAGATAAGCCCAATGAAATCAGAAGGGTGTTTTAAAGGGAAACGGGATTGGTGTGAAGGTTCAGAAGGCACGGGGAAGGAAACAGGTCAGTACCCTGATGTTAGATCAGCACAGCTACTCACTGGCAAGAGTTCTGAAGTAACTTGAGGTAAGGCTCTAAATACTATATTGTAAGAACACAATAGGAAATAGATACATTTAATTAAAATTCAAGAATGACTTTAAAATTTTCAATTAGATGCTTTTATAACAAATGCAGTAATATTTTCCTGAAAGTCCCATGACTTAAAAGCAAAGAAATGCATGAATATTTTGAGCAAAATCCACCCAATAGCATACTGTCTTTCTTAAGGAATGAGTTTTGTTCATTCTCCTCATCTCTCAAGTCAACTTGCATGCAAGTTTGAAAATGAATTTATAGTTTATAATTTATAGTCAGTTTTTGGAAAGTTAACAAATCTTTTTCATTATGAACACAATAATTTAAAAATTTAAATACTTCACATCCATTAAAGTTTAAAAAGTAAAAATTCTCCTAGAGTATCTCTGGGTGGCTGTAGGGTTTCCATGACAAGCCCTTGGCTTTCTATGCAGTCACTTGTGAAACAGTATGTATTTATATGTAATAGAGAGTCAGGGGCCCTTTCCACAGGCTCTACCTGTGATCAGTGACATAGACAGGAAGACAAAGATACACATCTGAACTATAAATTGATGTTTTTGCAAAATATGATTAATTCTTGGTATTTGTTCTTTACTTTTCTTGAAAGCTTTATTTTAAAGCCAGACATGGAGGTTTGGAAATTATTATCCTTAATCTCTGACAATGGTATGTTAGAATGTTTTGGTAGATACTTTTCATTCGGGTTTTTGTTTGTGTAGGTTGCCATGGGTCAAGGTCAAGCTGATTTAGCAATTCAGATGCTAAAAGAATGTGCCCGAAATGGAGACTGGCTCTGTTTGAAGAACTTACATCTTGTGGTATCTTGGCTTCCAGTTCTGGAGAAGGTAGTGCCTTAGGGTCTCTGTTGCTGTAAAGAGACTCCATGACCACGACAACAAGGAAACATTTAATTGGGGCTGTCTTACTGTTCAGAGTTTAGTCCATTGTCATCATGGCAGGAAGCATGGTGGCATTCAGGCAAACCTGGTATTGGAGAAGGAACTGTGAGTTCTATATCTAGATCAGCAGGCAGCAGGAAGAGAGAGTGACACACTGGGCCTGGCTTGAGCATATGACACCTCAAAGCCCAACCCTAGTGACACACTTCCTCCAACATATCCACACCTTCTCCAACAAGGCTACATCTCCTAGTAGTGCCACTCCCTGTGCACCTAGGGGGGGCATTTTATTCAAACCACCACAGGTAGATTGAGATAGGTATGGGGTATGTCACAAGTATATGAAATATCTCAATATATAATTTCCAAGCTGCATCAGTGTTCAATTGGCATTTGTTATTATATTAGAAAGTTAGTTTGTGATAAGAAATATTTGAGGCCAATTCATCTTTGAAAAGTACATGTGTGCCAAACAAAATGGATTTTCTTTTTAAGCAAGAAGTCTACAGAATTCTGTACTTTTAAGGGTTAGATAAGGGAAGTCAAGAATTTGTTGATTAAGATTGGCAGAAGAGGTTAGTAAATTTCTACAGAAGAAAAAGAGCTTGTTGTGATTGATTGGAGAAAATCTGTTTATACCATTATTTTATGCTCATGTTTTGTTACCTGTCAGGAAATTACAGAGATTTTTGATTCTTGAGGAAGCTAAAATGCACACTGAAGGAAATATAAACTTAAAGAAGGTAAAATGTTAACTTAAGTGGTTCCAGGAGGAAGCAATCTTCAGACAGAACAAATTGCTTGATATGGTTTAAATAAAAACTCATAGTTAAAGTTAAAAGTTAAAAAGTTAACAAAGTTAAAAAAGTAAACAAAGTTAAAAGTCTGTTACTCAGTAAAGAAAGATAGTCAGGTCTTAGGAGAGATAACTGCAAAGAGATATCCTTCTGTGGTCTAAGTAGAATGAAGCTAACTGTAGACAGAAAACATGTACCATCCATATGTGTAGCAGCACAAATAGAGACTAATGTTGGAGGTGTGCATGCCAGCAGATGGGTGCAGGGATGTCACTGACAAAACAAGGACAACCAGATAGGGCTATGTTGGCGAGTAGATTTAGATGACTTAGGGTTAGGATTTAAGGAGCCAAAGAAAAGTCCTTACCAGTGGGATTTCTAATTACTATTGAATTAAACTGGCAGAGTACTATAGTGAATGGAACCACACAAGACAGTAGATGAACCCTGCTCTTGTGTCACTGAGAAGTTCAGATGTGTACAGTCCTAATAAGTTGGCACTACCAGCACTGGTACAGAATAGATAACTGATATAACTATGATTTACCCAATGACTAAACTGATGACCTTCTGATTTTCTTACTTGTAATCAATAGAAGACATAAATTAGGACCCAAAAGCTGGCTAAATAGTAAGATAATGTCTTTAAAAACCACTAGTATATAAAACAACAAGATTCATATCTAACAACTCACATGTATTTTAGGGTATAAGGCACTACAGTTCTGCTTTCTGTTCTAAAAAGTTGACTGAGAGACACTAAGTCAGCATAATTATAGTTTATGCTTTGGAAACAAATCTTAGCTTGAACTCCTTGAAACATACTGAGTAGATATTCCAAAAGTTGAAAACAATTTTTTTTTTTACATATTTTCTTTATTTGCATTTCAAATGATAACCCTTTCCCCAGTTTCCCCTCCGAAAAAAAACCCCGTTGATTCCCCCCTCCCCCTGCTCACCAACCCACCATCTTCTGCTTCCAGGCCCTGACATCCCCCTACACTGGGGCATAGAACCTTCACAGGACCAAGGCCCTCTCCTCCCATTGATGACCGACTAGGCCATCCTCTGCTACATATGCAGCTGGACCCATGCATCCTACCAAGTGTACTCTTTGATTGGAGTTTTAGTCCCTGGGAGCTCTGAGGGTACTAGTTAGTTCATATTGTTGTTCGTCCTAAGGGGCTGCAAACCCTTCAGCTCCTTGGGTCCTTTCTCTAGCTCCTCTTTCATTGGGGACCCTGGGCTCAGTTCAATGGATGGCTGTGAGCCTCTACTTCTGTATTACTTGGGCAGTGTCAGAGCCTCTCAGGAGACAGATATATCAGGCTCCTGTCAGCCAGCACTTGCTGGCATCCACAATAGTGTCTGGGTTTGGTGATTGAATATGGAAAGGATCCCCAGGTGGAGCACTATCTGGATTGTCCTTCCTTCAGTCTCTGTTCCAAACTTTGTCTCTGCGACTCCTTCCATGGATATTTTGTTCCCCCTTCTAAGAAGGATCGAAGTATCCACACTTTTGTCTTCTTTCTTCTTGAGTTTCTTGTGGTTTGTGGATTGTATCTTGGATATTCTGAGTTTCTGGCCTAATATCCACTTATCAGTGAGTGCATACCATGTATGCTCTTTTGTGATTGGGTTACCGAACTCAGGATGATATTCTCCAGATACATCCATTTCCCTAAGAATTTCAGAAATTCATTGTTTTTAATAGCTGAGTAGTACTCCATTGTGTAGATGTACCACATTTTCTGTATCCATTCCTCTGTTGAGGGATATCTGGGCTGTTTCCAGTTTCTGGCTATTATAAATAAGGCTACTGTGAACATAGTAGAGCATGTATCCTTATTGCATGTTGAGAGCATTTTCTGGGTATATGCCCAGGAGTGGTATAGCTGGGTCCTCTGGTAGTACTATGTCCAATTTCCTGAGGAACCACCAAACTGATTTCCAGAGTGGTTGTACAGGCTTGTAATCCCACCAGTAATGAAGGAGTGTTCCTCTTTCTCCACAACCTTGCAAGCATCTGCTGTCATTTGAGTTTTTCATCTTAGTCATTCTGACTGGTGTGAGGTGGAATCTCAGGTTGTTTTGACTTGTGTTTCCCTGATGACTAAGGATGTTATACATTTCTTTAGATACTTCTCAGCCATTCAGTATTTGTCAGTTGAGAATTCTTTATTTAGCCCTGTACCCCATTTTTAATAGGGTTATTTGATTCTCTGGAGTCTAACTTCTTGAGTTCTTTATATACATTGGATATTAGCCCTCTATCAGATATAGGATTGGTAAAGATCTTTTCCTATTTTGTTGGTTGCTGTTTTGACCTATTGACAGTGTCTTTTGCCTTACAGAAGCTTTGCAACATTATGAGGTTCTATTTGTCAATTCTTGACCTTAGAGCATAAGCTATTGGTGTTCTGTTCAGGAAATTTTTCCCTGTGCCAATGTGCTTGAGGCTCTTCCCCACTTTCTTTTCTATTAGTTTCAGTTTATCTGGTTTGATGTGGAGGTCCTTGATCCACTTGGACTTAAGCTTTATACAAGGAGATAGAAATGGATCAATTTGCATTCTTCTACATGCTAACTGCCAGTTGAGCCAGCACCATTTGTTGAAAATGCTATCTTTTTTCCACTGGATGGTTTTAGCTTTTTGGAGGCAGTCAGAGGTATGAGTTTTTCTCTTCAGGCTGCTTTCATTGTGTCCCTTAAGTTTAGGTATGTTCTGGCTTCATTTTTATTAAACTCTAAAAAGTCTTTCTTTATTTATTTCTTTCTTGACCAAGTTATCATTGAGTAGAGTGTGTTATTAAGCTTCCACATGTATGTAGGCTTTCTATTGTTTATGTTGTTATTGAAGACCAGCCTTAGTCTATGGTGATCTGATAGGCTGTAAGGAATTATTTCAATCTTCTTGTATCTGTTGAAGCCTGTTTTGTGACTGATTATATGGTCAATTTTGGAGAAGATACAATGAGGTGCTGAGAAGAAGGTATATCTTTTTGTTTTAGGATAAAAAGTTCTATAGATATCTGTTAAATCCATTTGTTCCATAACTTCATCAGTTTCACTGTGATTCTGTTTAGTTTTTGTTTCCATTATCTGTCCATTGCAGAGTGGAGTATTGAAGTCTCCCACTATTATTGTATGCAGTGCAATGTGTGTTTTTAGCTTTAGTAAATATTCTTTTATGAATGTGAGTGTCCTTGCATTTGGAGTATAGATGTTCAGAATTAAGAGTTCATCTTGGTAGATTTTATCTTTGATGAGTATGAAGTGTCCCTCCTTATCTTTTTTGATAACTTTTGGTTGAAAGTCAAACTTATTCGATATTAGAATGGCTACTACAGCTTGTTTCTTGGGATTATTTTCTTGGAAAATTGTTTTCAGCCTTTTACTCTGAGGTAGTGTCTATCTTTGTTACTGAGGTGGGTTTCTTGTATGCAACAAAATGTTGGGTCTTGTTTACGTAGCCAGTCTGTTAGTCTATGTCTTTTTATTGGGGAATTGAGTCCATTGATATTAGTAGATATTAAAGAAAAGTTATTGTTGCTTCCTGTTATTTTTCTTGTTAGAGTTGGAATTCTGTTCATATGGCTATCTTCTTTTAGTTTTATTGAAATATTACGTTCTTGCTTTTTCTAGGATGTAGTTTCCCTCCTTGAGTTGAAGTTTTCCATTTATTATCCTTTGAAGGGCTGGATTTGTGGAAAGATATTGTGTAAATTTGGTTTTGTCATGCAATACATTGGTTTCTCCATCTATGGTAAATGAGAGTTTTGCTGGGTATAGTAGCCTAGGCTGGCATTTGTGTTCTCTTAGGGTCTGTATGACCCAGGATCTTTGCTTTTATAGTCTCTGGCAAGAAGTTTGGTGTAATTCTGATAGGTCTGCCTTTATATGTTATTTGACCTTTTTCCCTCACTGCTTTTAATATTCTTTCTTTGTTTTGTACATTTGGTGTTTTGATTATTGTGTGACGGGAGGAATTTTGTTTCTGGTCCAAACTATTTGGAATTCTTTAGGCTTCTTGTATGCTCATGAGCATCTCTTCTTTTGGGTTAGGGAAGTTTTCTTCTATAATTTTGTTGAAGATATTTACTGGTCCTTTAAGTTGGAAGTCTTCACTCTCTTCTATACCTACTATCCTTAGGTTTGATCTTCTCATAGTGTTCTGGATTTCCCAGATGTTTTGAGGTAGGATCTTTTTGCATGTTGCGTTTTCTTTGACTATTGTGTCAATGTTTTCTATGGTATCTTCTGCACCTGAGATTCTCTCTTCTATCTCTATTATTCTGTTTATGATGCTTGTATCTATGGCTCCTGACTTCTTTACTTGGTTTTCTATATCCAGAGTTGTCTCTCTTTGTGGTTTCTTAATTGTTTCTACTTCCATTTTTAGATCTTGGATGGTTTTGTTTGATTCCTTCACCTGTTTGGTTGTGTTCTTCTGTAATTCTTTAAGGGATTTCTGTGTTTCCTCTTTAAGGACCTGTACCTCTTTACCTGTATTCTCTTTTATTTCTTTAAGGGAATTATTTATGTCCTTCTTAAGTTCCTCTATCAGCATCATGAGATATGATTTTAGATCCAAATCTTGCTTTTTAGTTGTGTTGGTATATCCAGGACTTGCTGTGGTGGGAGTACTGGGTTCTGATGATGCCAAGTAGTCATGGTTTCTGTTAGTAAAACTCTTGCGTTTGCCTTTTGCCATCTGGTAATCTCTGGTGTTAGATGTTCTTGCTGTCTCTGGCTGGAGCTTGTTCCTCCTGTGGGTCTGTAAGCCTGTGTCAGCACTCCTGGTAGATCAGCTCATTCCTGGCAGGGCTGTGGATTAGCCTTCCCTCCTGGGTGCAGATAGATGCCGGATGGACCCTGTCCCAGCTGCTCTACTGATTCTGTGGCTTGTGCCTCCTGGCTGGACCTGCCTTAGAAGGTCACAGGAGAGAAAATGGCGATCTTGCCTGAGTCCTAGGGTCAGAGCACTCCCCGAAAACAATTTTTGATTTCATTTCTTTCCTCTTAAGATGTCTGTCTCTAAATTTACCAGAATAGTATAAATCTAGCCAAACCACAAATTAGCATTCCTCTTTAATTTTGTAGTTTAAAATTCTGAATGTTAACATTTTAAAAGTATGAGATGTGAATTCATCATACCAATTTTAATTTTTAGCAAGCACAATGTTCCTGTAGCCATATTTTGTCCTCTTTACTTTACATTTTATATGACCCTGATCATGAATGTTAGTGTTGGGCAAAGTTGGTATTACATTTTGATTTTTCATTTTCACTGTCTTTTAGAACAATCAGGGCTTTGTTGTTGTTTGTTTCATTTTTGACAGGGACACACTATGTAGCTCAGACTGCCCTGTAAGTTGTTCACTCAAGTAGTAGATACGTATTACATATATGAAGGGAAACAAGATTTGTGTGGGGGCTGGTTACATGCAGGATTTCTACCTGCAGACATACCACACTAAGACATAACTGCTGGTTGATGAATATGTACATTCACTGGCATTGGTAAAATCATGGAACTGAAGTAGAATGATGTTCTACTTAAACATAGTTCTTAGATTATATGGTTACAAATAAGTTTTCAACTTACCAAAAAGTGCATATCAGGAAAGAAGAGTGCACCTAATAAATGACTTAAGCATACAAGATGAAGGGCCATGACAAGTGAGCTTGCATGATGTCCTTTAAGATAGACGTTGTTGAGCATTGATAACATTGCCTAACTGTGACAGTGGAATAGGAACAATAAGACCATGAGTCTGTCTGGCTGCTTAGGTTTATTAGTATTTATAGCTGAGGCTGACTTTGTATTTATTGTACTCCAGGCCCTGTTTGACATGGTTGCCACACTCCATGTGGTAGATATTTGCTTAGAGGAGCTACGAGGTCTAGATACCAAGAGCACACACAAGTAGCAAAGTTGTATGTCAGCTCAGGATAACTGCCTTCACACACATGTTCCTGTACTTTTTATTACATTATCTGTCTATTCTTGAGTAGAGAAGATAAAATGTTAAAGGGAATATAATTCAAATGTTTAAGAAACATCAAAATAAGACGCAGGGTCATAAAGTGTGTGTGTGTATTTTGAAACACCTTTTTATTGGTTTGTAAAAAGGAATTGAATACTCTTCAGCCTAAAGAAAGCTTTCGTCTGTGGCTCACTGCAGAAGTTCATCCCAACTTTACCCCCATATTACTCCAGTCAAGTCTAAAGATAACATATGAGGTAAGATGTTTCAAAGTCCCATTCTTAGATATAGAAGAACAATAATATATATGTTGCCTTTAACTATTATTCAAAACTGTAAGAATGTACAGTTTTAAAAGAACTTTTAAGACTTATAAGAGATACAAATTATATAATAGCATGAGGTATAGAAAAAGATTTTAATGTTATTTTCAAAAAATAGAAGTCAAACTCCACAATAGAAAATTTACCATCTTAACTATTTTCTGAATCATGCTCTGATTCTGTTTGTAATGTTGTGAAGAGCCATTATGTTGTTTCCCACAACACTTTCCTAGAGATTATATTCTCACGAACAATGTTCCAGTTCTATGCATCTTTGCCAGCATCTATTTTTAATAATCCCATCATGGTCATCCTGATTGATGTAGCTAATAAATCCTTGAGAGTTTGATCTGGATTTCCATGTTGACAAGTGGTATTTATCATTGTCTCATGCTTCTTGAATGTTTGTGGCTGTTCTATGGAGAAATGTCTAAGGCATTTCCTTTTTTCCTTTTTAACTGGATAATTGTGTTGTAGAGCTCTGTAACCACATTTACCTATTCATAGTCCCCAAACTTCAGTCACAGGCAGATCCATTATATGCTTCATATGTGAAATTATGTTTATTTTTAAAAGATAATCTAGAACTTCTTAGTCATCATACTAGATTGAATTAAATGTTTAAATGACTTTAAGCGAAATATTTCATTCATTTTGTATGTCTCTTGTATTAGCATACAGTTCACTGTTATTACAAATGGTAATTTTAGTTTAATAAACAAGAAAATTTTAATGATTTTGTGAATGTACTTGGTTATTTTTAATACATTTGGTGAAATAGTTATTTAATTTTGAAACTACTATGGATTTGAAAAAAATATGAATTATTTGGTGAAAATTGTAAGGCTAGCTTTATATTTGTATACTTTGAAGTAACGGAAAACTACATTGGGCTTTTGGAGAAAAAGTTTCTTCATTAAGAAGAAAGTATGTCTCAAAATGTTAAACTCAAAACTATAAGAATAATGGCAGTTGACTAAGGTCAGGAGGCATTACTGTTGATGGACAAAACCTTTCTGGTTTTCATGCTATAAAGTCCTGTGTGAACACGTGGTGATAGTAGAGGCAAAACATTTTGTATATGTTTCTCATCACTGAACCATGCTTTAAAAACTTCTATGATGGTAAAGTTTCATCACAATATCTTCCTGCAGTTAAAATTTGAAAAAAATTAAAACCTACAGTATCCCTCTCTTGTGTACATAATGGCTTAGAGGGTAGCCCAGTGATGAGAAAAGTAAAGATAAGCAGCAATTGTTTGGGGAAGCCAGCCTGAATGTTTGAGATCAGAAAATTGTCTGAGGAATTTCTCCTGCTGGGCTGTGTGAATCTTTATTTTATTTTATTTTGTAGTAAAGACTTCAATAAATTATTTCTAGAAAAAAAAAACAAAAAAAAAACAAAAACAAAAAAAAGAAGAAAGTATGTTGATGCAGTTTTACTGTATTTGTAATATTTTAAGCAATAAGAAGTCTGTTTATATTCTCTTCTTGTAGTCACCTCCAGGTTTGAAGAAGAATTTGATGCGCACTTATGAGTCTTGGACTCCTGAGCAAATTAGCAAAAGAGATAACATACACCGAGCTCATGCTCTTTTTAGCTTAGCATGGTTTCATGCTGCCTGTCAAGAAAGAAGAAATTATATTCCACAGGTAAATTATGAGCATGTTATAATATAACATAAGCTTTACATTTATTAGTATATACTTATAATTTGGTACTTAAAGTTATGGTCATGTCATAATTAAGTTTGTTTCTAATTTGGTGTTTTTCTGCTAGTCTTCCACACTGTATGGTTATATGCTTCATATGCCATTGAGTTAATGAATGAACGCCAGCATGTGACCCAATCAGTGAGCATCAGATACTACTCTAGTGCTGGATCTTCATAGATACCTCAAACTTCAAAATCCAATCTCCATGGCTGGTTCCTTCAGGATGGCCTTAGTAAAAGGCCATGTAGTTCTCTTGTTAGCCTTCTAGGAAGTATTCTTGATGGACCTTCTGCCCACTTTTCTCCTTAATCCATTATCAAGCTGCTTTACTTTAAAACATAATTGCAACTGGTGTAGCCTGGAGTTGGTAGGGCTCTGATTAAAGTATTATGGCTTTTGTTTCTTGATTCCATGATAATCTTTTCCCAGCCTGCTATTCTTTCAGGGGTGTGTTCTGCAGACTTCAAACTATTCTGTAGTATTCTTCTTGGGTATTTCCACTTACATTATAATCTAGTTCCAACAGGTTAATATCTTGTAGAATTTGTCAAATATATTTACCTTTCTATCCATTATCTGCTGTTCCCAAGGACTGGCTGTCCTTATCTCCTATATTCGATCAGATCTTTCTCATAAATGTAACAAGTACATTTCTCACTGACAAACTTATATAGATGAGTTTTACATGTTATCTGTACATTTTCTTGGGAGCTGCATGGAATTAGATTAGTGTTTGGGTTTATTCTTACATGCTTAGAATCTTATCTACAATGAACATTTAAGAAATATTTTTAAAATTATTTTATTTATACTTCAAATCTTGTCCCACTTCCTGTCTCCCCTCTGCCAGCCCCCACACCCCCTCCTCTCTCCCCTTTGCCTCTGTGAGGGTACTCAACCACCCATCCACCTACTCCCAGCTCACCCTTCCAGCATCCCCCTTCCCTGGAGCAACAAGTCTCCAGAGGACCAAGTGCCTCCCCTCCCATTGTTGCCAGATAAGACCATCCTCTGCAACACATGTAGCAGGAGCCATGGACCCACCCATACCACTCTTTGGTTGATAGTTTGTTCCCTGGGAGCTCTGTAGGGTCTGATTAGTTGATATTGTTGTGCTTCCTATGGAGTTGCAATCCCCTTCAGCTCCTTCATTTCTTTCCCTAACTCTTCCATTTGGGGTCCCTGAGCTCACTCCAATGGTTAGCTGTGAGTATTTGCATCTGTCTTAGTTAGGTGCTGGCCGGCGAGTTCCTGTCAGCAAGCACGTCTTGGCATCAGCAATAGTTTAGGGGTTTGGTGTCTGCAGATGGGATAGATCCCAAGGTGGGGCAGTCTCTGGATGGCCGTTCCTTCATCTCTGCTCATTTTTTATCCCTGTATTTCCTTTAGACAGGAGCAATTCTCAGTTACAATTTTTGAGATGGATGGGTGGCTCCATTCCTATAATGGGGGCCATGTCTATTTGCTGGAGGTAGTCTCTTCAGGTTCTATCTTCCCACTATTGGGTATTTCACCTAATGTCATCCTCATTGGGTCCTGGAGCCTCTCACATTCCTGGCATCTGAGACTTTCTACTGGTCCCCATTCCCCTACTGCTACTTATTTCTGTTAATTCTCCTGGCCCTCTGCACTTCTCTCCTGTCTCTCCCCATACCTGGTCCTGCCTTCCCTTATTCCCCCTGCCCCTTCCCATCCAGGTCTCTTACTCCCTCTGCCTCCCATGATTATTCTGTTCCCCTTTCTAAGTGGGATTGAAGAATCCATACTTTGGCCTTCTTGTTAAGCTACATATGGTCTGTGAGGTATATCTTGAGTATTCTGAGCTTTGGGGTTAATATCCACTTATCAGTGAGTACATACTATGTATGTAAATGAAGAGAAATTTGAAGCAATCCCACTAAAATCAGGGACAAGATAGTACTGCTCAATCTCTCCCTATTTATTGAATATAGTACTTGAAGTTCTAGCTAGAGCAACTAGACAACAAAAAAGAGGTCAAAAGGGCACAAACTAGAAAGGGAGAAGTCAAGATATCACTATTTGCAGATGATATGATATTATACATAAGAAACCGAAAAAAATTCTACCAGAGAACTCCTACACCTGATAAATACCTTCAGCAAAATGACTGGATATAAAGTTAACTCTAACAAATCAGTAGCCTTTCTCTACACAAAGGATAAACAGGTTGAAAAAGAAATTAGGGAAACAATACCCTTCACAGTAGTTACAAATAATATAAAATTTCTTCTTGTAACTAACCAAGAAAGTGAAAGATCTGTATGAGAAAAACTTCAAGTTGCTGAAGAAAGAAATCAAAGAAGACCTCAGAAGATGGGAGATCTCCCATGCTCATGGATTAGCAGGTTTAATATACTAAAAATGGCCATCCTAACAAAATAAATCTATAGATTAAATGCAACCCCCATCAATTCTTCATAGAGTTAGAAAGAGCAATTCTGAAATTAATCTAGAATAACAAAAAAAATCAGGATTAAGAAAATTATTCTCTGCTAGAGAGATGGCTCAGTGCTTAAGAGCACTGACTGCTCTTCCAGAGATTCTGAGTTCAAATCCCAGCAACTACATGGTGGCTCACAACCATCAGTAATAGGATCTGATGCTCTCTTCCAGTGTGTCTGAAGACAGCTACAGTGTACTCATATACATAAAATAAATAAATCTTAAAAAAAAAAAAAAGAAAACTATTCTCAACAATAAGAAAACTTATGGGGGATTCACCATCCCTGACCTCAAGCTATACGAAAAGAACAATAGTGATAAAAACTGAATGGTATTGATTCAGAGATAGACAGATCAGCGGGATAGAATTGAAGACCCAGAAATGAACCACACACCTATAGTCACTTAATCTTTGACAAATAAGGCAAAACCATACAGTGGAAAAAAGAAAGCATTTTCAACAAATGGTGCTGGTTGAGTTGGCCATATATAGAAGTATACAAATTGATCCATTTTTATCTCCTTGAACAAAGCTCAAGTTCAAGTGGATCAAGGACCTCCACATAAAACCAGATACACTGAATTTAATAGAAGAGAAAGTGGGAAATAGCCTTAAACACATTGGCACAGGGGGAAATTTTCCTGAACAGAACGCCAAAAAGGTTAAGGCTCTAAGACGAAATACAGATAAATGGGGCCTCATGAAAGTAAAAAGCTTCTGCAAGGCAAAGGACACTGGCAGTAGGACAAAACAGCAGCCTACAGATTGGGAAAGGACCTGAAAGAGGGTTAATAGCCGAAATATATTAAGAACTCAAGAACTTAGACTCTGGAAAACCAAATAACCCAATTATAAAAGGGGTTTACGGAGCTAAACAAAGAGTTCACAACTGAAGTATCTTGAATGGCCAAGAAGCACCTAAAGAAATGTTCAACATCCATAGTCATCAGGGATATACAAATCAAAAAAACCCTGAGATTCCACCTCACACCAGTCAGAATGACTAAAATCAAGAACTCAGGTGACAGCAGATGCTGGTGAGGATGTGGAGAAAGAACTCCACTGCAGTTGTATTGCAAGCTAGAACAAACCACTTTGGAAATCTGGCAGTTCCTCAGAAAACTAGAAATAGTTCTACCTGAAGACCCAGCTATACCACTACTAGGCATATACACCCAAAAGATGCTCCAATATATAACAAGGACATATGCCCCACTGTGTTCATAGCATCCTTATTTATAATAGCTAGAAGCTGTAAACAAGCCTGATGTCTCTCAACAGAAGAATAGATACAGAAAATGAGGTTCATTTACACAATGGAATACTACTAAGCTATTAAAATCAAAGACATTATGAATTTTGTAGGCAAGTGGATGGAACTAGAAAATATCATCCTGCAAGAAGAAAGAAGACCAAAAGGTGGACATTTCATTCCTTCTTAAAAGGGGGAACCTAATACCCACGGAAGGAGTTGCGGAGATTAACTATGGAGCAGAGACTGAAGGAAGGGCAAGCCAGCCTAAATATAGCTATCTCCTGAGAGGCTCTGACAGTACCTGACTAACACAGATGTAGAGGCTCACAGCCATCCATTGAACTGAGTACAGGATCCCCAGTGAAGGAGTTAGAGAAAGGACCAATGGAGCTGAGGGGTTTGCAGCTCCTTAGGACGAACAACAATATGAACTAACTAGTACCCTCTGAGCTCCCAGGGTCTCAACCACCAACCAAGGACTGCACATGGAGGGGTCTGATTGTTCTGGCAGCATGTGTATAGTAGAGGATTGCAAATTCGATCATCAATAGGAGGAGAGGACCTCAAACCTATGAAGGTTCTGGGCCCCAGTGTAGAGGAATGCCAGGGCCAATAAGTGGGAGAGGGTAGGGTGGCAGGCATGGGGAGGGGGGAGGCAACAGGGGTTTGTTTTTGTTGTTTTTGTTTGTTTCTTTGATTTTTGGAAGAGAAACTGGGAAAGGAAAAATTTACATGTATATAAAGAAAATATCTAATAAAAAAATTATCCAGAAAAAAAAAAGAAAATATCATCCTGAGCGAAGTAACCTAGACCAAAAATAAATATTTTTATGTGGTTAATCAATACTGATACATTCCTAAATACTAACTCAACCCAAATTTATTTTAAATTAGTTTAAAGTTATTTTATTATGTAATTAGTATAGTTAATGAAAGGACTATAGAAATTACTTTCATATTTTACATTGTTTCTGTTTTAGGAATGTTTTTATTTGAACATTATAGCTGTTTGGTAACTATTCAGGTGTATATTATAAATGTATGTACAGAAACAATATAATGCTTTTAGGAACTTTTTTGGCATTAGTTGTATTTTCATGTTTGTGAGGAAAATGTTTAGTTTTGAAGCATAAAGGTATAAGAGATATATTAATTCACATATGGTATACAGATTAAAAAATGTACTACATCAGTTTGTACTCAGACTCTATTGATGTACATTAGTGATGAAAACTAAAGTAGAATTACAAAGTCATTTCATGTTTTGTGGTCAATGCACTGACTTCTAAAGGTTTTATTTTTTAGTATATAGTGAATGCTTTTCTTAAATTTAGGGGGTAGTGATGTGTAGACATCTGTCTTTGATTTCACTGTATCTTATATTTGTTGTAACAGGGTTGGACCAAGTTTTACGAGTTTTCCTTATCAGATCTTCGAGCCGGGTACCACGTCATTGACAGGCTCTTTGATGGTGAGACTGGACCTCAGGACTTACTGCTCATGATACAGTTTTACACAAGTGCCTTAATTCCTACCACAAATTCTGGGTTTTGATTTGTATTTGCTATTTGAATGTCCTGACTACCATGCCTGTGCTCTCTGAAGGGTTCTTGAGTTGTCTACTTTGGTTTCGATATAATGCATTAGAATTCTGATTTACCTGTAGTTTCCAGAAGACAAGTCTAGAAGCAGTGTGTGTTTATTGTGTAGCCTACATACCATTTTTTTAAATCAAAATTGCTTCTGTTGAGTCGTTCAGTTCTCTTTCTAAGGAACTAATACTCTGGATCACAACACTGCAGGACTAGAACTAAGAATTTATGCAGTCCTGGAGGAATTCCTAAGTAAGTCTATGGAAGCAGTACAGGAGTGAAAAACTAGAGACTTACCACATAGGACTATTTAGCCCTTGTTTTCCTTGAAGCCAGTTGCAGTCCAGTTCCGAGATTACACTGTGCATTGCTGAGACAAGGGAGCATTAGAGCTCAGACACTGTGAATATGAGAGCAGATTAGATAAATAGAAATTTAAACTTGAATGCTCTAACGACAATTCACAGATCCTGTCCCCACATTCCCTGTCAGCCTTGTTGCTTTGTCCAACTGCTCTTTACCAAGTCCCCCATTTCAGTAGATGGCATGGTCATTGATGCTCTTTGCTAGCTCCAAGCCTCTTAAGTCTCTTACAGCTCTCTCATTTTCTCAGGAATCCTGTTCTTTGGCAGGATATTTTCCCATTTCCATCACACTCTTATTCTGTTTATCTGCCCTAAAGCCTTAGCCATGTGTGTGACTGCTTATCTAGTCTCCATTGCTTTCTTTGTCCCCTTTCTTCTTTTTTTTTAGAACTTTCTACTTTTTTTTTATTAGATGTTTTCTTATTTACAATATCTCCTTTCCTTCCCTTGGTCATCATCCCACCAACTCCTGCTTACTGGCCCTGGCATTCCCCTACATTGGGGCATAGAACCTTCACAGGGTGAAGGTCCTCTCCTCCCATTGGTAACGGACTTGGCCATCCTCTGCTATATGCATACTGGAGCCATGAGTCCCCCCAAAGTGTAGTCTTTGGTTGGAGTTTTAGTCCCTGGGAGCTCTGAGGGTACTAGTTAGTTCATATTGTTATGCGTCCTAAGGGGCTGCTCCTTCAGCTCCTTTGGTCCTTTCTCTAACTCCTTCATTGGGGACCCTGTACTCAGTTCAATGGATGGCTGAGAGCCTCTACTTCTGTATTAGTCAGATACTGTCAGAGCCTCTCAGGAGACAGCTATATCAGGCTCCTGTTATTCTTTGTCCCCTTTCAAACACGCTCTATCCCCGTGCAACAGTCCATCTAGATGGGAAGCCAAGGCTTCCTTAAGGCTTTATTCCTTGGGCTTCCTGTCTTCAGACAGCCAGACATGTTACAGTGTTTACTAGATTGTAACCTACAGTGTGGTCCATGTAAAAGAACATCTGTGCTTTGTTTATCATTTATTATGTGTCCATCATAGGCACTAGAGGTCAGAATGGACATCTAGGATGAGAAAACCACCTGGAACATCTGACCTTTAACACACTTACTGTGCAAATTTAAGAGACAACAACAGTAATTATTGGCTGTCTTTTTTTTTCATAATTTCTTATTTTTTAAACTTGAAGAACAAATTTTGTTTGGAGAACAAGTCTAAAAGAAAAACAAGTTTTTTTTCAATATAAAATTTCTGCAATCTATTTCACATGCTGGCATTTCTACTTCATAAATTGAAAGTGAGCTCTTGTTTCTGCATTCCTGACTGTGTTAGCAGTGCCTGCCATTATGACAGTATCAGCTAGTGAAGATGAAGGTAGTGTGGGAAATTGGATCATGGTGATGCCCCCTGCTTCTTAGTCACTGTTGACATTAAGGTTTTAGCTGGGGACACCTTCCCTTTTCTCTACTGTGTGGGTAGCCTAGTTCTGTGAAAAGTGACATGAATCACTTACGTCTCAAGGTTTAGAGTTCTGTGACTGTCTCTGAATTTATAGTGGTGAAATAGAAAAATGGACAGTAGTAACAAATCAGTAATGCTAATGAGATTAACTGGTTATTTGAATATAGTTACAGGTTTATTATATTTACTGAGGAATCAAGACTTCCTTCTTCAGTCTGTCATTGCTGCCACGACTGCAGTGTATTTCTGCTGCACAATTCAGTAGTGATGTAGGAAAGAGTTTACTTTCCTGTGTGCTTGGGATTATCTTTGTGCTGTGAGGGATGGACTTGCTGCCAGTCATCTGCAGCCTGCCCCTGTGCTCCAGTTCTCTCTCCCTAGAATGCAGGTGATTGGCTGTAGGCTGTAACAGATAGAAGGCTACTGTGTGAAGTCCTGCTACAGACTCCCCATTTCAGCAGATTATCTTATGAGCTGCTTGTTCCACCAAGCACAGGTCTAGTTGCTCTGTGACTGTTTAATAAAATATATTGGACAGCTCTTCTGGATAAAGTTATATTTGGATCTGTTTTTCCAAGGGGGTTCCAAATTAATTAGGCATTACTACACAGTTAGAAAACAGGATGGCCCTGTATTTAGAATGCTCTGTTTGCACTCCAAATTTAAACGATTCTATGATTTTCTCATTATGGTGACCCAGACTCCTAGATCTCAGCTGTCATATTCATAACTTGATTGTTTTGATAGTATAAAATCATTGGAAAGAAAATGTTCACTAAATATTTAGAGATCATTTACAGGAATTACTGAGATATATTAGAATGTATTGCTATACCCTAATGACTAAAGTGAAGGTAAAGGACTGTGCAGTGCTGTGTTCCAGCCTGGGAGCCCACAGCAGCCTTTGTTACTACATAAAAGCCAGAAGAAATTCTAGCATGAACAGAGTAAACAGAGTACAGGCTGCGTGCCTTATTGTGGGGCTGTTGACAGTTGCTTGGGAAGGGAAAATCATTCTTTTTGGAGGATGTGGCCACTTATAGGATTCTCATGCTCCAGTGAATGGCCCTATACCAAGGCATACATGTGCAGCACTGGCTGGACTTAGTGGCTTACCAAAAGGGGGGAAAGACATAAAATTAGGGAGGGGGCGTTCATGTATGGGAAAGATATAATCATATTTCATTGTATACCTATATGAAATTCTGAATAAGGAAAAATCTTTTTAAAAGTAAGATTAATAAAAGTATCTGTTTTTCTCATAGGTACCAAAGATGTACAGTGGGAGTTTGTACATGGCTTACTTGAAAATTCTATTTATGGAGGACGTATAGATAACTATTTTGATCTTAGAGTTCTTCAGTCCTACTTGAAGCAATTTTTTAATTCTTCAATAATTGATTTACTAAACCAAAGGAACAAGAAAAGCATTTTTCCATATTCTATCTCTCTCCCAAACTCGTGCAGCATTTTGGTAGGTAGAAGAGGTGATTTCCCATGCATTTCCTGTAACTGAACATGGTAGAAACTTATTTTTGAATGATAAAATTCATGCAGAAATGTGCGCATGATGGGTATATACAACTTTTGTATGTTAAACACATGAGTATAAGCCAGTCATTATCTTGAAACTCACATCCTCAGCCAGCCAGATGCCCTGGTTCTGTCTCCTTCTAGCTAGTCCTTGGTTCACAGAAGAGAATGCATTGATTTCCAACAACCATCTATGTAAATGATAAGAGAGACGCTTTTGTGTCTTTGTGAGGATGTGTTTTTGGGACATGTGATTGCTATTTAGTGAGTCAGTCTGGGAAGGCAAATGCCTCCAACTAGTCCAGATAAAAAGAGATTGGAATGAATCAAGTGTTTAATTTTCCTGGTTAGATTAGATGCCACATTTCCCAGAGGGTTGATAACATGCCAGTGTGACAGCAAATACATACATGCTCCTGTGTCTTATAACTGATACTAAAAAGGAATTGGCAATCACTGAGCTAAAGGACAGAGAATGTCAGAGGACATCACAGTCCTGGGCTTCTTATACTCCAACTGTACTTCAGGGGCAGCTGCCAAGAATGAGGCAGAAAGAAAAGAAATTTGCCCTTGCTCAGCAGATACTATGTGGATGCATATGTACGTATGCATTCATATAACCCCTTAATATACCTTACCTCTTTTCTCTATAAGGAAAATTCCCAGGGTTGGACCAGGGTTAATATATTTCTTCTCTGTCTGCCCTTGATTTTTCATCTAAAATTAGGGGTAGATAAATGTTAAGCTGATGTGAAGGAAGCTTATTAAGCCCCCAGAGGAAATACTGATTATTAATGTGTGTCAACATACTATAACAGAAGACAGAAGTGTGGGCAGACAGCATGGTGACAGACTCACTTGGCTGGCACTGAGTAGTATATCATGCCTATAGGCTTCAGGGTTTTTCTAAGTGGTTACTTTTTAAAATAAAACAACCAGCGATTTTGTTCAGGTATGAAGTCTACATGTGGGTCTTTTGTGTGCTGTAACAGATTATAACTCCCTAAACACATCTCACAAAATAGGCAGATCCATTGACATATGTTAGATTGAATCCACTCAAAGTCTCTCTATATCTAAGGAGTTGTAACAAGAAAATATAATATCAAATAGTTAATGCACAGAGGAATATTAGTGACAATACTTCCTATAGATGAACAGGAAAACACTGATAGAAAAAAATGTGAATACCTATTTAGTAACTCTGTGCACAGTTTGTGAGTTGTGGGTTGTAGGCCTGCCTCTGGTGACAGCACGCTCTTCTTTGCCTGCAGGACTATCGTGCTGCCATTGAGAAGCTCCCTGAGGATGACAAGCCCAGCTTCTTTGGTCTGCCTGCCAACATTGCCCGCTCCTCTCAGCGCATGACCAGTTCTCAGGTGTGATACACAGGCGCCCCTTAAAAAAAACATTGCTATTGAGTCTGGAGGAAACAGCATGATTTCATTATCTAGAATGTTACACACTTTTATTTCATTTAATATAAACACTTCATTTTTACCTTGTTTTAAAGGTGTCAAAAGATTTTATCTTAGTATTTTCCTAAAATGAGTAAAATAACACTGAATACTATCAATTTCATAGAATATTTGATTCATTCCTCAGAGAGATTTTATTTATGATTGTATTGAATGTAACTTGTATGAGTGAACACCAAATTTAATATTCTATAACATACAGGATACAAATACATATTCTTCCTTTCTGTGTTGTCTTATAAAAGTTAAATGTATGATATGAGTTCATGATTGGATATTATATAACTTAGGTTTTTGAAATCATGGAGCCAAAACATGTTGCGAAATGTTAGCTTTCTATCACTGTGACAAAATGCCTACGGACTGCATAAAGAGCAAAGATTTCAGGCCATGCTTTTAGGCTTCTGGAAGACAGAAGCATAGTAGAGGGGTGTAGTGGAAGAAGCCTGCTGACATGAGGGGAGCAGGAGAAAGCAGAGTGGAGAGGAAGACAGAAGAGCAGTTACACACTTACCCTTGAACAGCATCTTCCTATTCTGATCCTTTGCTCAGTATCCCCCACCAAGTCATTCCAGTTCAGCTGTAATGCTGTACAAGAACTTGTGGTTGACAGAGCAGCCCAAGCCTCATGCTCCACTGACCTCTCAATAAGCCCTTAGCTATGAGATTAAACTCTTACACTGAGCCACAATACACGGAAACAACATATCTATAGGTTCTATGTACTTGCCACTTGGTGATTTGAGGAGCTCCTGCTTAGTGTCCTCACCATGTGTGAATCTTTTCTCTAGCATGCTATGTATTCAGGAACTTATTTACTGTTTATAGACTTTCAGATAAGAACAGTTACTTAAGCAAATGAGGAAACAGACACTGAGATTTGTGTACAGACTTGTGTATTATAAGATGTCCAAGATCAAAGAGCTAGGAGGCAGAGCAAGAATTTTAACTCAGTCTTTCTGGTTCATTCCTACTTAGAAATTTTCTAGACTCTCTCTCTTTTTTTTTTTTTTTTTTAAGATTATGCAGTCAACTCAGGCATGAGTACTGGTAACTAAACGTGGATACTCTGCAAGAGTAGGACACTCATAGATGGTGAGATATTTCACCAACCATGTAATTTACATATTTTAAAATTTTATATTGAGTTAGTCCTTACCATATCCTATAGCAGCTGGCCCTCAGGGATGCATGTGCTGTTTAGTAATGTGCACCATGGCAGGTGCAAATGGTATGTGACAAGCCATTTCCACAGTGTACACAGAAGGCACCAACAGCCCTTAACTATTTATATTCATTATTTATAAGCATTCTAATTAGGAAGTGTTTTATTATTTAAGTCTACATGCTTATATTGTTGCATATCCAACATTTCTTGAGTTGTTGTTTCCTCTTGTTTTGTCATCTTTCCACTTGGTCTGTTTGGCAGTCTCAGTGCTCATTCTCCCATCATAGTGTTCCTCACAAGTGAGTTCTTCATCTCTGCTGGTGAAGAGAGTCCGCAGTTCCTTTTTGTTTTCTTATTCAAAGTGTCCCTGCAGTCAGAGAATGTGTCTTCCTCAGCTCTCTGTCATATGTCTGCACCCTCCTTATTACAGCCATGATTTTTATCTTGTGTGTGTGTGTGTGTATGTGTGTGTGTATGTGGTTGCTTCTCTCTTTCCACCTTCACATGGTTTTCAGACATCAAAATCAACGTCACTAATCTACATGGCAAGCTATGTTACCTGCCGAGCAGTCTTGCTTTTCCCATTTCTCCTTTGTTTGAAGGGTAGCTCTGCTAGCTGTTAAAGTTTTTCTTAGCATCTTCTGGGTAATCTGCTAATGTTATGAGAATACCTTTTAAATAGGACTCAACACTTTCTTGAAGATTTAATTACATATAATGAAACATGAAAAGCATTCCTACATAATGAAACCCAATGAATCAATGACCAAGAAAAAGATATTGCAATATCTTAGATGAATTCACATGAGTCTTTTCCTATCCCTCTGCCTCTGGGATACAGGACTCACCAAGTGGCTCTATTTAAAATATTGTTTATGATTTTATGCTTTTTGATGCATGCAATGTTTTCTGATTTTTCTCTCTCATTTATACACATGTGTATATGTACACACATACATACATACATATATGTATACATATGCATGTACACATCATAGTTTTATTTATATATACACATATATATGTACATGTATATATGTGTATATATACTTATATATGTATATATATACATATATATGCAAACACATATACACATGCACACAGACATGTGCTAGGACTTTTTCCCTCTAGGCTTTTTGCCCTGAAGTTCATCAGCATTATTGTTGGAAAAAGTTTCATTGCTTACTGTTACTGTACAACATTGCCTTATGTAAATGTTAAGCAGTTTATTATTTTTTTTATTAACAAACATGTGGGCTGTTCCAGATTTATTGTTGTTAGAACAGGGAAACTAAGAACATTTATGAATATATCTCCTGATGTTGACACACATACACATACCAGAATTTTTCTAGATATAGTAGGGAGTTGAAATAATATGCTTGTTTTTAGGCAATACTTTACTCTCATAAGGCAGTACCATGGCCACCTCCTCTTGACTGTATCACCTTGATATTTTTACATGCCTGGGTTTTTGCCCTCTGGCATGTTAACGAGGACTCTCCTCTATGAGTACTCTTGATTAGTGATGAGAGTGGAGCTCTTTTCCTAAGTGACAGGACAGTTGTGCTTGTGCAGTGAGGGCAGAACACAGCAGGGAGTGTCAGAGGGCATGAGTGGCTCACTGTGGTGCTGCACAGCTTGTAGAGAAGAAGGGTCAGATTAGATAGACAGCATTTGCAAGAGAATGAGGCTTGGAGTGGCAGCAGGTTTGGAGACATGATTCTCACCTGTCAAATCCATGAGTAGTCACAGTCATACAGGTTCTACATGGGTTTCCTATGAGATACGTGCTTCTTGCAGTAAATCAGTTGCATTCATCAGGTGTGGTTGGCACAACTCATCCAACTTGCTGACAGTTATTAGAATAGTCTAATAAACATGTTTATGAGGTCTGAATATGTATCAGATATGAGTACATCTTGGGTGCACATCTGTTTGAGTAGTTGGACCCACACTTCAGGAACACATTGTCTTGTTACTATCTTGTGGTTGTACAGTCACATCAGAAGCACTGAGTGCACTACTCAGACCTTGTTTCGAACTCCTCACCCCACTTGTAGCAGATCTGAGTTTGAGTACTTGGCATGTTCTAAGTTTTAAGACTAAGAGAAAAAGTGGACAGAAGGACATTTTCAGTGTGTTTACTTTGATAATATGGACAGTGATCTTATATTTATTGCTTTTAAAAACAAACAAAATCCACTTATGAATCAGATTTTTAAACTTTTTATAGATTATTGCCGATTAAGGAATTAAAATGTCGTATCTTCAAATAGGAATTAAGGAAATGTGTAACTTAATTTCTTTTATGGATTTGACTTCTTGGTAATGAAAGGAAAGTAAAGAAACATCTTCTTCATTAAAGAGCACATAATAAAAGCAGAGGGACCGGTACACTAACCAGTACTGAAGAGAACTGCTAGTGAAGGGTTCCCTCCTAGGTGGGGCAGCAGGGAGACTGGCAGAAATACATGCTGCCAGTTCTCTTAGCTCTGAGTCTTGCTCAAGCACCTTGACCTCTCGAGTCAACATTAAGTACACTTTGCAAAAGTATTTGTTTAGAAATACAAATGAACCTGAATTCTCTCACACCTTACAACTAACTAACTGTAACTGGAAACACAGGAGCAGCAGGATATCTCACCCAATAGCTGAGGAGTTCCCTTAACAGGAAAATAGTGTGGAGGAAAGAAGAACAGTGAGACTAGAGAAATGCTGAAGAAACCACAAAGCCATGTAACCCTTCTAGGGCTTCATGCCCCAACAGTCCAGTTTAAAGGTGTTTGAAACAACCAATAAAGACAATTTAAGTATATGGTGGGCATTATATTACAGTATTTACTTTTTACATTTGTTAGGAGGAATAGTGGCTGTGTGCTGATGCCCTAAGCTGGAGAGTCTAGTAGGGATAGAAAAGGCAAGTTCAGGTAGTCATTGATAGCTGACAGATGTGACCTTTATCATTGAAAATTTCAATAGTGAAGCTATTTTTTAAATTTAAAAGCATCTAAAGAATATCTGTATGCCTTGACCCTGTCACTCACTGATACACCCTCCCCCACGTACACACCTACCCTCCATATATATATATACACACACACACACACATATATATATATATATATATATATATATATATATATATAGAGAGAGAGAGAGAGAGAGAGAGAGAGAGTTAGTTCAACACCTGCCTTCCTCAGTGGGAGTGTTAGCCAAAGACAACATACGTCTTCACAATTGAAGGCCATACATGACAGGCTTATCCTTAGTATGAATCAAACAGACAGTTTCTTTTCCTGTTTGGAAGGCAATTGCAATAAATCTAACCTGATAAATGGGAAGTTTGTGTTTTCTGAGGGGTGGGGGTAGAGCAATAAAGAGAAAAGATTATAAAAGGCAAGAGAAAACATTTGAGGGATGTGGAATAGTAGTTAGAAATTTTAACACATTAGAGCATTCCAATTCCTGGATCCTTCCTGAGATCCAGAATCAAGGCCTGTTGTGACAGAAGCAGCACATCTGTTGAGTAGCTACTGCAATATTGTGCCTGTGTGACAGATAGCACATGGGAAAGATGCGGAAAAGATTGATTTTAGAGGTGTCAGTGTTAGGCACAGCATCATGGTGGAAGGAACTTGAGATGGAAGGCACTGTAGCCATCAAAGATAGCTACATCTTGTCTCTCATGAGCCTCTTCCATCCTTCCTCATGGGCCATCAAAGATAGCTCCATCTTGTTTCTCATAAGCCTCTTCCATCCTTCCTCATGGGCATCAAAGATAGCTCCATCTTGTTTCTCATAAGCCTCTTCCATCCTTCCTCAGAGGCCATTCAGTATAGTTTCATCCACTGATGAAGCAACCTCCCTCCTGCTCTTCTCCCTACAGCTCAGTGAGTGCTCATGAGATGAGACCATACTTTCAGTACATGATCCTTTCTGAGGATATTGATGTACATAAACTTTTAACAGTGGTGAGTTTCTCTTTTTTCACACCAGAATAACAAATATTTTAAACTGATACTGTACCTATGTTGTAGCTATCCTAAACAGATATTCCGAAAGCTGCCTGCACTTTTCTCACTTTCTACAGCTTGATTATTATTGTTTTGGCATGTATTACAGACATATTTTTATTGTCTAGTCTATGTGCTTTGACCTGTTTACAGTTGAGACTGTCACCATGTCTAGATAGTGAACACATTTCTCTTGTCCCAGTTTCCTTTACATGTTGTACTCCATCCCCCATCCCCATGAAGCACGCAGTTTCCTTTTGATTAATTTAAATTAGTTCACATTTTCTAGAATATTTTATAAAAATATAATAGTTAAAACTATAGTGTTTTATTAGGTGTACTGGCTGGTTTTGTGTGTCAACTTGACACAAGCTGGAGTTATCACAGAGAAGGGAGCTTCAGTTGGGGAAGTGCCTCCATGAGACCCAGCTGTGGGGCATTTTCTCAATTAGTGATGAAGGGGGTAGGGCCCCTTGTGGGTGGTGCCATCCCTGGGCTGGAAGTCTTGGGCTCTATAAGAGAGCAGGCTGAGCAAGCCAGGGGAAGCAAGCCAGTAAGAAACATCTCTCCATGGCCTCTGCGTCAGCTCTTGCTTCCTGACCTGCTTGAGTTCCAGTCCTGACTTCCTCTGGTGATCAACAGCAAGATGGAAGTGTAAGCTGAATAAACCCTTTCCCTCCCAACTTGCTTCTTGGTCATGATGTTTGTGCAGGAATAGAAACCCTGACTAAGACAATAGGTTTACTAAGAATAATTATAAAATTTGTCAGTGTTCTTGTGTATGCCTATAGTTGCTTCCTTTTAAGTGCTGAATAGTATTCCATTGTTTGGCCATGCCCCAGTTTCTATATCAAGTCATGAAGGGAGTTTAGAATGTTTCTACTTTGGGGCTTCTAAAATTAGCTGCCAAACAATTCTAACAAAGTATATTTGGTGCATATCTATACACTATTTCACCTCACCACATATCTTAGCTGTGAAATGGGTGAATAAAACAATAGGCATATTTAATTTCTTAATTAGCTGCCAAAGCTGACAGAACAGATGAACTTGCCAGCAAGAGCACAAAGAGCAAGCAGGCCAAGAGCGAAGCGTCCTTGTTCCATGTCCCCCTACATAGGCTTTAAGCAGCAGTTGTGGCCCAGTTTAAGGTGGGTCTTCCCATCTCAAATGATCCAGTCAAGAAAATCTCTCCAGCTGTGCCCATTTGCTGAGGTCTTAGCTAAGTTCAAGTATAGTCAAGTTGACAAGATTAACCCACAGGAGATATACACCCAAGGTAGTAAAATGTAGAGCCTGTCTTATTAGTACATTCATTCATTAAACAGGTGTGGGCTCACTTGAGCAGGATGCCTGGGAAGCCCACCAGTTATCCACAGTGAAACAGAAAAACATAATGACATCTCCTCAGGCCCAGGAAGCATTTTGTATTGTAAAGTGATTGACATCAGGTCTTAATTCCATAGCATTAACCAGAATGAAGCCCAAAGTGTTCAAATCCGTGATGTATAATGAGTAGTCAACCTGTTTTAGGTAATGAAACATAGGCTTGGCAACTTGCTGTTCACTAGCCTTAGTATGAGCTTAAGCATCTTTTGAGGAAAGGTTTAGTTTTTACATTTACTTATGTTAAAATCATAAAAGCTGTACATCTTTTGACTTATTTTCTGGCTTTTAATACCATGTTGACTTGAAAAATGATCATATAAGTCCAGCATAGCAGCTTGTTTCACTTTGAGTCTTGGATGAAATATCTCCAAAATAACCAATACCTTACTGTAGCCTTGCACGTGACTCGAATTTGAAGAGACGTGGACATAATAAAAATTCACCCCCTTCATTTTGTATATTCTAACATTCAAACAACAAATCTCTTAATTTACACAACAAATATTTGTATATATACTTTAGACTTTAACTGGATTGAAGCATGTTTACTATTTTATCTGAATTTTATAGAGAAAAAAAGTATATTAGATTTGTAGAGCTAGTACATGAGCTATTATTGCAGCCATTTCTGTGTTCTTTAACAGAAATATCTCTGTGTGTTTGAACGTCCTTGTTTATTGTTCTCTACTTATTTACAAGAGAGTTTTATTCTTTACAGTCTTGTTTTCTGTTGTCTTTAATAAATTTAAAACACAAATAAGTGATTGTAAGTGTTACCTGAGTTAGGTCTTCTGACTACCAGTTAGGGACATTTTGTAGTGAAGCGATGCTGATAAATTAGGTGCTGTGTGAAGTTCAGCTTCAGCAAATGGAAATGGCTCATCAGAAAAATAAAGGCAGCAGAGCACTGACTCTCCACAGTCCTTCCTGACTAGGAAATCAATCAAAACTTCTAGGAGTTGAATCCAGCAGTGTGATCATGTATGTGTAGCAATTAAGTTGTACTTTAATTCAGAAAGATTTATAGTCCTTATTTTGTTACAGATTTACTAAAGTAAGAGTGTAGCTTAGTAAAGTACATATGATACCAAAAAAAAAAAAAGAAGAAGATAGCTTATATCTCTTAAAAACATGAAGGTAGTGTTGAAATTTAAGATGCTGCCCTATGAATGCACCTGGGTTTCTTGGACTCACTTTGTTTATATTAGATAAGCCATGTGATAACAGAGTTTTACTGGTTGGCTGGAATGTTACAAGGCAAAATTAGTGACTAGCCCAGTCATTTTACAGTCACCACCATGCCTGTGGTACAGTATTGGTCATGTTCTGGTCATCTTTAGCAAATATTAAAGAGACAAATGTTTCTAAAATAGGACCCAATAACATGATTTCATGTAGGAAAGAAAATGGAAGTGATTGATTTTGATGAGCACAGAAAGAAGCTTCAGCAGCAATGGCTCCAGCAGGGAGGAGTGTTTACCTAGCTTCACTTTCGTTAACTGATCCATATGTATGTCTATGGATCTTTGTGTGGATGGAATATTAAAATAAAAACTGAAAATTAAGCATTAAAAAAATCTATGTAAATTCCTTCACCAGCTAGGAGCCACTTGATTTGCATTGATTCTGTGCTGTGTCTTTAAATACACTGTCAGCATTTTGAAATGATAAGATTTAAATCAATTGAACTGAAAAGCATTGTAGATTTTGAAATGAATAAGAAGAGAGACTGAGAAGATGTTAATAATGGCACACTGTGCACTTCCTGCATAAAGAAGCAGCTTTTCTAACACCCATTACATTATTTAATCTTAGAATGCTTTTCCTCAACTTTTCAGTAGTTAGTCTTTTTAACTATTTGAATAAATCCAGTTGTTCAAACAAAATGTTAGGGATACATGGCTTACACCCATATATACATGCTTTGGTTGTTATAGACTATGTGGCTCTATACTGCAGTATCCCTGCTGGGACTTAGTTACTGTACATGACTCACTGTGACATGTTCTCTTCACTCAGGTTATCTCCCAGCTCAGGATCTTGGGAAGATCAGTCACAGCCGGTTGCAAATTTGACAGAGAAATCTGGTCTAATGAACTCTCTCCCGTTCTCAATCTTTGGAAGAAGCTGAACCAGGTTTGTCATGGGAAGATTGAAACATTTATACCTTTTCCTTCTGCGGCTCTCTCTAGCCCCCTGGGGCTGTTCTGTTTTGCCCAACTCACAAAAATATCCATGGCTTGCTTATCCTGAGTCACACAGACATTTAGGTCACATTGCAACCCAAATCCAGGCCCTGCTTGTCCTAAGCAGAAAGACAGGCACAGCAGACATTGTTCCCAAGTCCCACAGCCAGTCACAGTGTTTGTCCTCCCTGCTTCCTGTCAGTTCACACTAGGGTTAGTCTTCCTTATTCTTTATTGTAACCAAATTTACACAAATTTAACCAAATTTTCAATTAAAGCCTTTAGCAAATCATTTTGTGATTTCACAAATACATATTTGTGATGTATATGTTATTAACCATGTGTATAAATGTTTTACCTTATTACATTTAGTTTTCAAATCAAAATTCACTAGATTTTAAAGGTCTTAATAAATTTTGAGCAAATGAACTAATTAAAGCAAAAAGATTCTACTAACAAAATAACTGAGATAGGAGACATAGTGAGAAAAGCAGTTTCATTTAAACACTTCTTTGCATAGGCTGTGTACTTGGGATATGTATGCATGTGTGTGCCTGGCGACATATGTCTTGACATTCTAAGTGCATGTGAGAGCATTACATGGACTTTTGGTAGTGTCTTCCATTTCTCTCCATCTTGAGGCAGTGTCTATTACTGATCTTAAAGGTGTCTTCTTTGGTTAGTCCAGGTACCTCTGTACCTGGGACTCCTGGTCTGCTTTCCAATGTGGTAGGATCATTACTAGGCTGCCATGCCAGCCCAGCTTTTACATGGCATTAGGAGTTCAACCCTGGACCTCACTCTAGTGCACTGAGCCGCACTCACAACCTTGAAGGCATCCCTCCTTCTCTGCTTTTATGATATTTGCCATGCACTTTTAACACAATGTAGATTATCATTGTGTATATAACAAAGCCATAGTAGCCATGTATCACAAAGTATTGCTAAGAGGACAAAAAGCAGGTATTCTTCCACTGATGTTCAATGTATGTAGTCTTACAGTGGAGCATGGGATACATTGTTGGCTTTAAATCCATCTATACTTCTAGATTGATCTTCCCATTTTAATTAATCTCCTTTTGACTATTTTCTGTTTGGTGAAATAGAGGAAATCATAAACTGCCATTACAGTTAGACTAGTTAATTCTTGTGAAGCCTACACCATGCTAAGTACTTGATAAATACTAGCTGTTTCTAGTACAGATCTTAAAAACATTAGGATGACATTGTTCTTGGATGTCTGTGTTCTGGGCCCATTGGTCATTCCTTGATAAGTAGAAAATGTAGAAAAGTAGCATTTTTGAATGTTTATTTTAATGATGTAATTAACAAAGGAGTTTATCCTAAAAAGAGAAAGAAGATAGGTATTTAGAACGTAACCAGATTAGCAGGCTCAGTCATCTCTAATGACAGCTATGCTGCACATTGAGTGTTTTTTTTTTTTTTTCAGACAGGGAGCGTTTATTGAGTATGCGCCCCAGGACTGGTCAACTGGGGCCATAGTCCAGATTCGAGAACTGAACCATGACTCTGGGTTAAGGTCCTACAGGGCTTTTTTTTTTTTTTAAACTTTTATTGCATTATGATGAGAAAAGTTACATGATTTCAATTTATCTGAATTTGTTAACATTTAAAATTTAAATATTTTAATTAAATAGAATTGAATCACATTCTTGTTTCCCTTTTGTACCACCACTCCTCCCATAGACCCCCTTCAATATCTTTTTTGTCATATTCCTTAAAATTTATAAAATATTATAACAATAAGTATTATAAAAGTCATTTGATATAGAACAACAATCAATTTAACAGTCTTATGTAGATGCTCGTCTACAGCAATAGTGAAAATACATTTTTCTCAATACAAATTTTAAATAACTCCAAACATATTAGCTGTATACTTAAAAATAATACATCACTACTAATATTTTCTTAAATGAACATGAATATATAAAGTCTTTTTGTTTGTTTTATATTTAATAGAGTTTAAAATCTTAGATCTTACTTTGGTATAAGCCCCAAATAAGAACAATTTTTAGACATTGGGTTTCATTGTAATAAGGCTGTACTTCAATGACCCTCACATCACCAAAGGATTTTACCTCCATCTTAGCTAAGCTGAGAGTTGGTAGTTCTGCTGCACCAAAAAATGAATTGTAGGCTCCATTTTTGGATACAGACTTCCTGCTATGGTCAAAGCTATTTGACTTGAGTGAGTGACTTCATTCTCAGGCCACAGAGAACAGGTTACATTCATTTAAGAAATGGTGTGTTTATTAAGATGGTCTATCCATAAAGTCATTCCCCAACTGTTTCAATGAACAATGGTTCTGCTTGGAGGGCGGCACAGACATTAGGTGAGGGTAAGAATTTGGTAGATTAGCTGTGATAATTTGGAAAAGCATTCATCTCAGAGAAAGAGTAATTTATAAAGTCCTCTTTTTCA
>NW_022196906.1:1850840-1852000 GCF_008632895.1 Mastomys coucha | reverse complement strand
CATATGATTTCTCCTTTCCCAGTTTCCCCTCCAAAAAAAACCAAAAAAAAACAAAACAAAAACAAACAAACAAACAAAAAAACAACAACAAGAACAAACCCCTGTTCCCTCCCCCCTCTCCCTGCTCACCACCCCATTCTCTCCCGCTTATTGGCCCTGGCATTCCCCTACACTGGGGCAAAGAACCTTCACAGGGCCAAGGGCCTCTCCTTCCATTGGTGACTGACTTCGCCATCCTCTACTATACACATGCTGCCGGAGCCATCAGTCCCACCATGTGTACTCCTTGGTTGTTAGTTTAGTCCCTGGGAGCTCTGAGAATAGTAGTTAGTTCATATTGTTGTTCTTCCTAAGGGGCTGCAAACCCTTCAGCTCTTTCAGTCCTTTCTCTAACTCCTTCATTGGGGACCCTGTACTCAGTTCAATGGATGGCTGTGAGCCTCTACTTCTGTATTAGTCGGATATTATCAGAGCCTCTCAGGAGACAGCTATATTAGGCTGGAGTGCCTTTCCTTCAGTCTCTGCTCCATAGTTAATCTCTACAACTCCTTCCATGGGTATTTTGTTCCCCCTTTTAAGAAGGAATGAAGTGTCCACTTCTTAGTCTTCCTTCTTCTTGAGTTTCTTGTGGTTTGTGGATTGTACTTCGAGTATTCCGAACTTCTGTGCTAATAAGTACTTATCAGAGAGTGCATACCATGTGTGTTCTTTTGTGATTGCATTAACTCATTCAGGATGATACTCTCCATATCCATCGATTTTCCTAAGAGTTTCATAAATTCGGTCTGGCGAGATGGCTCAGCAGGTAAGAGCACTGACTGTTCTTCCGAAGATCCTGAGTTCGGTTCCCAGCAACCACATGGTGACTCACAACCACTCATAATGAGATCTGATGCCCTCTTCTGGTGCATTTGAAGAGAGCTACAGTGAATTACACTGGAGCTAGTGGGGCCAAAGCTAGTGGGGCCAGAGCAAGCTGGACTGGAGCAAGCTGAGGTTCTGAGTTCAATTCCCAGCAGCCACATGATGGCTCATGGCCATCTGTACAGCTACAGTGTACTCATACACGTAAAGTAAATAAATAAATCTATGAAAAAAAAGAATTTCATAAATTCATTGTTTTTAATAGCTGAGTAGTACTCCATTGTGTAGATGTACCA
>NW_022196906.1:1848274-1849425 GCF_008632895.1 Mastomys coucha | reverse complement strand
TTGTCTAGTCCCTGATTTTAGTGGGATTGCTTCAAGTTTCTCTCCGTTTAGTTTGATGTTGGCTACTGATTTTCTGTATGTTGTTTTTACTATATTTAAGTATGAGCCTTGAATTCCTGATCTATCCAAGACTTTTGGCATGAAGGGATGTTGGATTTTGTCAAATGCTTTCTCAGCATCTAATGAGATGATCATATGGTTTTTTTTTCTTTGAGTTTGTTTATATAGTGAATTATGTTGATGGATTTCCGTATATTGAACCATCCCTGCATCCCTGGGATAAAGTCTACTTGATCATGGTGGATGATTGTTTTGATGTGTTCTTTGATTTGGTTTGCAAGAATTTTATTGAGTATTTTTACATCGATATTCCTAAGGGAAATTAGTCTGAAGGTTTTTTTTATTTCTTAGGTCTTTGTGTGATTTAGATAGCAGTAATTGTGACTTCATAGAAGGAATTGGGTAGAGTACCTTCTGTTTCAATTTTGTGAATAGTTAGAGGAGTATTGGTATTAGGTCTTCTTTGAAGGTCTGATAATACTGTACACTAAACCCATCTGCTCCTGGCTTTTTTTGGTTGGGAGACTATTAATGATTGTTTATATTTCATTAGCAGATATGGGACTGTTTAGATTGTTGATCTGGTCTTGATTTATCTTTGGTACCTGGTTTCTGTCTAGAAAATTGTCCATTTCATCCAGGTTTACCAGTTTTTTGGAGTATTGGCTTTTGTAGTAGGATTTCATGATTTTTTTGGATTTCCTCAGTGTTTGTTTTTATGTCTCCCTTTTCATTTCTGATCTTGTTAATTAGGATAATATCTCTGTGCCCTCTAGTTAGTGTGGCTAAGGGTTTATCTATTTTGTTGATTTCCTCAAAGAACCAGCTCCTGGTTTGGTTGATTCTTTGCATAGTTCTGTTTGTTTCTATTTGGTTGATTTCAGCCCTGAGTTTGATTATTTCCTGCCTTCGACTGCTCTTGGGTAAATTTGTTTCTTTTTGTTCTAGAGCTTTCAGATGTGCTGTCAAATTACTGGTGTATGCTCTCTACAGTTTCTTTTTGGAGGTACCTAAAGCTATTATTTTTTCCTCTTAGGACTGCTTTCATTGTGTCCCATAAGTTTGGGTATGTTGTGTCTTCATTTTCATTA
>NW_022196906.1:1840157-1847569 GCF_008632895.1 Mastomys coucha | reverse complement strand
TCTCTCCTTATCTTTTTTGATCACTTTAGGGTGAAAGTCGATTTTATTTGATATTAGAATGGCTACTCAATCTTTGTTCTTGGGACCATTGTCTTGAAGGTTTGTTTTCCAGCCTTTTATTCTGAGGTAGTGCCTGTCTTTGTCACTGAGGTGCGTTTCTGTATGCAACAAAATGTTAGGTCCCGTTTACATACCCAGTCTGATAATCTATGTCTTTTTATTGGGGAATTGAGTCCATTGATATTAATAGATATTAAGGAAAAGTAGTTGTTGCTTCCTGTTATTTTTGTTGTTAGAATTGGCATTCCATTCATGTGGCTATCTTCTTTTAGTTTTGTTGGATGATTACTTTTTGGCATTTTCAGAGATATAGTTCCCCTCCTTGTGTTAGAATTTTCTATTTATTGCCCTTTGAAGGGCTGGATTTGTGGAAATATATTGTGTGAATTTGGTTTTGTCATGCAATACTTTGGTTTCTCCATCTATGGTAATTGAGAGTTTTGCTCGGTATAGTAATCTGGGCTGGCATTTGTGTTCTCTTAGGATCTGTTCTATATCTGCCCAGGATCTTCTGGCTTTCATAGTCTCTGGTGAGAAGTCTGGTGTAATTCTGATAGGCCTGCCTTTATATGTTACTTGATCTCTTTTCCCTTACTGCTTTTAGTATTCTTTCTTTGTTTTGTGCATTTGATATTTTGACTGCTGCCCTGCCACTTGTAAGGCCTGTGCCTCCCGGCTGGTCCGACCTTACACTGCACATTGAGTTTTCCATCTATAGAATTCAAATTCATTTAGCAGAGCTACTTTTGGAAATAATGATGACCGTAACTTTCAATGGACAGCTAATAGAAGAGTTCTGGCTACACTCAAAAATGAGTTTAGCAGGGTAAGTAGTAGATGCGTAGGCCCCTAGCATGGTTAGGACTGCTTTGCCATGTCAAGTTGAACATTTGAGAATATTTTTTTTCATTTTTGAGAGCTTGATACACTGTATTTTGGGCAGATTGGCCACCCTATTGTTCACTCCACCTCTTTCTTCTATATCCACGCAGCTTTGTGTCTTTTTTTAACAACCCTGTGGTCCAGTTTGCATGTACGTATGTTCTTGAGTGTGTGGACCATCTACTGGAGAGTGGTTTACCTACCAGAGACCACACTCCACAGAAATCTAACTCTGCTTTTGGTGGCCCTTAGATAGCAATAGCTCCTGAGCTAGGTCAGGAATATGGCGCCTCCCACACTTCTTGCTTGGGTGTTGTCTGGCTGTGAGTTTATGTATGCAGGTTTTAAGCAGAGGTATAAAAGCCAAATAAATACAACTTGGGCATTGCTATAATAAAGAAATGAACGGCATGTGGGTCTCTTAATGTTTTCTCTGAGCTGTAAAACTTAGTCATTGAAAGGCAAAGAATAGGTGGTGGAAGCAACTTCTCTTGCCTAAAGCCTTTCCCAAACATTCCAGTTGTTGTTTGTATGGCACCATCTCTTCTGAGAACATATTTAACGCACCATCATATGTAACTGATTGACAAAAAGCATAGCTGCACACCCGTTTTTAGCATTCAGCTATTTTTCTTCACATCGTGGGAAAAGGTGTTGCTGTTTGTATTGGTGCTTGCTAATGTGATTGCCACTCCTTTGAAGGTAGTTGGGGTTTCATCCTCTTGTATATTATGTCTCTACTATTCAATTTCACTGTAATATGTGTGAGTATAAGCATTGTGTGTGTTTTTTTAATCTATCTGCTTGATACTCAAAAGTTTCCATGTACACATGAACTTCATCTACTTAAGCACACATTGTGAGACATCAAGTGCCTCACTAGGTGTGGGTGCTTAATAATTGCTTCTTTAAAGAGCCATATCCATTTAAGACCATATAAAAATAAAATTCTATACCTAAAACCTTTCCCTGGGTCACTAGAGGGATGGATGGCTCAACTGTTAAAGCACCAGCTGCTCTTACAGAAACTTGGGCTTGGTTCCCAACACTCATATGCTGGCTTACAACTGTTCTTAGCTCCAGTTCTGGGAGGTCTGGTGCCCCTTTTGACTTTTATGAACACTGCACACACATGGTACACAGACACACATGAATAAAACTCTTATACACATAAAATAAAATCAAATGAATAAATCTCTTTTAAAAGTGAGAAATGTATCTCCACAGTATATGTAGTCCAGCTGTGCAGTGCATGGCCTTCTTGGCCTGCATACAGATGCGCAGACACCACCTGTCTCCTTTACATTTTGCATTCTCATGCCATCTCTTGGGCTCAGAGTTTTCTTGTCTTGTCAAACTCAGGATTTAGAATTCTAACAGATAATTTACATTTTTGTCTACAAACAAGTGTTCCTTGTAAAGCTTCGTTTTAGTTGTTATCTGTAAAACAAATGTCAGTTATTTATTATTTAAATTGTTATCTCAGATAGGATATCATTTAGCCTAAGCTGGCCTCAACATCACTACGGATTCAAGAGTGGCCATAAACTCCCTGATCTTTCTGCTCCATTTCCTGATCTCTAGGGTTACAGGCATAAGCCACCATGCCCAGTGTGTTCATGTTAAATTACTAGTAGCCAAGTCTCAAATTTATCATGTCTTGTACTTTACCCTATCATTCTTTCCCATTGCCTTTGAGAAATCATTACCGTGATTTACATTTTATCCTTCTGTTATGAGTCACTGCACAAAGTTCCAGATTTATTTCTTCTATGCACCTGTTTTTCAAGCCATCCTTAATAAATTAATTTCCTGGAAGAAACCCCATAATGGCTATATGGCCTCTTCCCTAGTAGAGCAAATCTCAGCCTCAGATGATGTAGCATAGTAGAGTCTGTCTCTGGAGCTTTCCCCTTGGCCAACCCTGTAGAAGCTTAGGAAAGTCCTAGTTTGCCCCAGTGCCATCTGGCTTGCTGCTAATTTCCTTTTTTTCTTGTGTCAGTCCTTTTAGGTTATAACTTAGCCATTTTTTAAAAACTATATTTTTAGTTAATACTTTTATTGAAAATAGGTTTTTTTCTCATATAATATATCCTGATTTCAGTTTCCCTTCATTTACACCTCTCACTTCCTTCCCAACTCTCCTCCAGTCCAGATCCACTCTCTACCTGTCTCATTAGAAAACAAACTGGCCTCTAAGGGATGGTGATATACGATATGATATGATATGATATGATTCAATACAATATAATATGATATGATATGATATGATTCGATACAATATAATATGATATGATATGATATGATTTGATACAATATAATATGATAAAGCAAAAACTAACACATTGGAGTTGGACAAAACAAACAAACAGAAAGCACAAGAAACAGAGACCTACTCTCTCTTTGGTGCACTCAAGCAGTCCATAAAAATACTAAACTGGAAGCCATAACATATGTACAAAGGACTTGTTGATGCTCAGTCTCTGTAGTTCATTTAAGCTTAGGTCATGTTAATTTAGGTTGTTTTGTTTCCTTGGTGTCCTCCATCCCCTCTGGCTCGTATGCTTTTTCTGCTTCCTCTCCATAGGGTTTTCTGAGACCTGACGGTAGGATACAATGGAGACATCCCGTTTAAGGCTGAGTGTTCCAAGGTTTCTCTTTGCATAATGTCTGGTTGTGGGTCTCTGTATTTGTTCCCATCTTCTGCAAAAGGAAGCCTCTCTAATGATGGCTGAACAAGGCCATCAGGTTAGCAAACATAGTAGAATGTCATTAGTTAGTTAGTTAGTTTGTTTGTTTTAATAAAACCTTTGATTTAACCCTAGGTAACTAGGCTGTCTACCCTCAGGCTCTTGGTAATATCAGCTATGGGTTCCATTCTGTGGAGTGGACCTTAAATCAAGTCAGATATTGGTTGGTTATTCCCACAAGCTTTGAATGATAACCAAGTTATAATCTGTAGAACCACAGACACTGGGTATAAATCGAATAGCAGAAATAGATAGATCTCCCTAGGAAAAGTAAGTAGAATAGATGGTTCTGGAGAGAGTCAGGGCTGGATTCAGAGGATGAAGTGAGGAAGGAAAGGAAAGCAAGGCAGGGAATATGGAGACAGAGAGCTAAAATCAAAGACCACTTGAAGGATAGTATGGAAATCTAATATGGTAGAAACTTCCATATATATAATATATGTGTGTATGTATAATATAATATACATAATAATATAATATGTATAATATACACACACACACACATATACATACATATATAATAGGAGAAACAGAACCTGAACTGGACTTCTCTTGCCACCAAATGAAGTTTCCAGTACTGGGATTGGGTTTCATCTAATTGTGTTGTTGGCTGAAGGGGTCCTATGGCAACGCTCAAACAGCTCAGGCTGTTGCCAAGGCTGTGCCTTGCTCCCCACAAACCGATGATAAGGGCCTCATTGTTTAAGACCTACATATCTCATTGAACATGGAGAAGTAGAGCTTGTGCCTGCATAGAGCCTTCATCCTTATGTTATAGAGCCTTTGGTACTGGATGGTCCTCTGCATGCTAACAAGGGGATATGAACACCAACCCAGCCACAAACTTTTATTTGCAAATGTGTCCTCCACATAAAATATGAAACTATATTTTAAACTAAGCAAGTTAAGTATGCATCTCGAATCCGTAGGACTTCTCTTGTTAAACAATTTATCATTATTTACATTATTTTAGTATACATATCAATACATTTGTATATAAAGGAATTATCCCAGCTCACATCTTATCTCATTAAGTAATTTCTGAATCACTTCAGAACTTTTACTAGCTTTCCCCTTCACTGTTGGTATGGATGGAAGGTCTGCTGTATGGTAGAGGCTGTATTGAGGGCTAGTGACTAAGACAGACAATTGTTGGACACATAGTCAAGTTACTTTCATGTTCTTTATTCAGAATCAGATGACTGAATTACGCTGTTGAGAGGAAAGCTAAGATTGCTTTTTGGATGTTCTATGTTGATTTGTTAAGTAAAGAATTCTTGGTGGTATCAGGGGAATGATATTCTAGAGAGAAAGGCCAGTTTGCCATCTTTGTTACTAAGACCAATTTGAAAAAGACTTAATATCATATACTGTAGTGGTTATATATTATTATTAGATAAGATGAATTCAGTGAAGTAATGGGACAGAGAGACAATAAAGAGTGATTTGTGTTTTATAGAGGCCAAACTGGTATACTGTAAAGAATTGATTCAATTAAGAAGCTAGTCATAGTTTAAACTGAATGAAGTTATGTTGTGGGAATAATTCGCTGGGGACTTTGTCAAGAGTTCTGGTTATGTGAGTGCATAGTACATATCACCAGATAATCAGATGTAGAATTCATCTTCACAGAGGTATTGGGGTTAGCTAATGAAGATCAGATTATAGGCTCAAACATGTTTTGAACACTACTTATCTTTATAGCTTTCTGAATTTTTAGATTGGCATGCATGTTAGTGACTATAACTTTTTAAAGGCAATTATATTAAATATAGTTAATACATTTTAATACTATATTTCATTTATTGTTACTCATACATTATTCTGCCAGTTTTTGCAATGTCACATGCACAGTTTATTTTTATCATCTTCTCTAGTATTTCCATACAGAAAATTGCTAATACTAAGCTTGTAAAACAGTAATTGTTAAAAACAGACTTACTGACAAGCATAACCCCAGAGACTCTGCTCTCACGTGACACATGCGCACTGAGAAGTCAGTTCTTGTTTTACATTCTTATTTCATAAGAGCTTCACCCTTGCAACTTTTAGGTTGATGGCAATAGTTACTGAGAATTGCTGACTTCCTGGTCAATTTACACCTTCTATAGCTCTAGCACTTCCATTAATTCTCATTTAAATTATTCAAGTAACACAGGTGTACATGAAACATGCTCCTTTGACTCTTAGAGTTTATTGTGAGAAAAAAACACGGCTAACTTTTTCCTGAACATGGGCTAAACCAGAAATGATATTTTGTCTATATTGACAAATAGATTTGTGTATCTAATCAAACTTACAGATTAAAGAGATTAATTTCAAAAGAATGAATTGATGTTAAATAGACTAACAATTTACAGTGATAAAATAATTAAAACAGTTTTTTCTTAAAAACTTTCTTTTAAATTGATCATATCTTTCTTTCTGAGCATTGTCCACCTTCTTTTAGCTGAAATATGATGGCTGAGCCCTGTGTCTAGAGTCCTCAAAGCCAAGAATATGCTTAGGATATGGCCTTGGTTGGACAGAAGGCTTTCTCTGTTGTCCTTGCAGTTTTCAGCGTGCTTTACACAACTTCTGGAGCTCAGCCAGCATCACCTCTGGTCCCAGCAAGTCCCTAGTGAGTCAGTCCCAACAAAGCTCTATCCACTCCCCACCTCAGGAAACTTAAGTTATTCAAGTGACTTGCTTTCTATTTGTAAGATTCTATTCAACAAACCAAAAACCATAGCAGGCATTTTAACCAGGTGGTTAAAATGGTTGAATGTGTGGTTACCATTTTGGTGGAACTGGGAAGGATTTGGATTTGTGTCCTTGCTGGAGGAGGTGTGTCATTGGGGAAAGGATTTGACATTTCAAAAAGACTTGGGTCAGAAGATGCTCCAACATGTAATAAGGGCACATGCTCCACCATGTTCATAGCAGCCTTACTTATAATAGCCAGAAACTGGAAACAACCCAGATGTCCCTCAACAGAGGAGTGGATACAGAAATTGTGGTACATCTACACAATGGAGAACTACTCAGCTATTAAAAACAATAAATTTATAAAATTCTTAGGGAAATGGATGGATCTAGAGAATATCATCCCGAGTGAGGTAACCCAATCACAAAAGAACACACATGGTATGCACTCTCAGATAAGTGGTTATTAGCCCAGAAGTTCGGAATACTCAAAGTACAATCCACAAACCACAAGAAACTCAAGAAGAAGGAAGACCAAAATGTGGACACTTAATTCCTCCTTAAAAGAGGGAACAAAATACCCATGGAAGGAGTTGCAGAGACTAACTATGGAGCAGAGACTGAAGGAAGGGCACTCCAGCCTGATATAGCTGTCTCCTGAGAGGCTCTGACAGTACCCGACTAATACAGAACTAGAGGCTCACAGCCATCCATTGAACTGAGTACAGGGTCCCCAATGAAGGAGAGAAAGGACCAAAGGAACTGAAGAGTTTGCAGCCCCTTAGGATTAACAACAATATGAAGTAACTAGTACCCTCAGAGCTCCCAGGGACTAAACCATCAACCAAGGAGTACACATGGTGGGACTGATGGCTCAAGCAGCATGTGTATAGTAGAGGATGGCCAAGTTTGTCATCAATGGGAGGAGAGGCCCTTGGCCCTGTGAAGGTTCAGTGCCCCAGTGTAGGTGATTGATAGGGCCAATAAGCGGGAGAGGGTGGGGTGGTGAGCAGAGGGAGGGGGGAGGGAACAGGG